>NC_028637.1:13189089-13190350 GCF_001406875.1 Solanum pennellii | reverse complement strand
TATCTACAATTTAGTTGTAACATTAGGAATTTCTAGGGTAATATTCATTTGCTCAGATAAATCGCGACTCATCCAAAAGAGGATAACTATTTATTAGTTTTTCGTATATAATTGTATTTGTTTCATTAATTTTTCTTCTATTTTAAAATTGAGAGAATTAGATCAATTTTAGTCAAATATATTGTGTCAAGATAAAAAGCGGATCAAGATCAAATTCAAATTGAATCATATTTGATCAATATGAAGTGAGCAAAAAAGGGGCAGATAATGAATCAAGACCCAACTTAACACAATTTTCGCTAAGTTTAATTATTTTATTAGTTCTTTTAAAATATTTTAGTACACAATAACAATACTGATAATAATATTTTATGAATATATATATAAAGAATTCATACTACTACAAAACCTCATACTTTTTCATGGTCTGCTAAAGAAATGGTAATTAAACATGTGAAAATGAAATGCCTTACAATGTACAGAGCCATTTATGTTGAGGAATTTGAAATTTATATATAAACACTGAAATTTTTTTATGTATATCAAATTAATAATTTTAAAGAAAATTCAAATGAATATACCTTCGCCCCTTCTAGATTCGGCCTTACATAAAACTGACTAAAACGTAGGAATTTTGTATCTATAATACTAAACAATTGATATCTCAAGGTATTTTCAGATCTCTTATATATAAAAAAGGTCTATTTCTTATAAAAAAATAAGTCATAAAATCAGAAAATTGAATTTTTAACTGACCTGTCACGCCCAAGGCCTACACCTTGGTAGGGACTGGCACTCGATGACAATTACAAGTCTCGAGCGAACCGTTGGCTTGACTTACATAACTCAGCGGAAGACTAAACTCAATTCAATCAAGAAACAGAGCATGGTTAAAAGTAGTACTTAATATGATATTCCGGCAAAAATGGCACCTAAGTCTCAACACTTGAACATATGAAATTACAAAGTACATGAGACTCCAAAACAGAACTACTAAGTGTATATGAAGCCTCTAAATTAACTAAGCTGGGTGTTGGGAGAAAACCCCACAACATCCTAATGAACAGAACTACAAAATCAATCACAAGGATGTCCTCTAAAATGTAAGGGGCTCACCACTAACTCTGGAACTCAAACTGGATCAATGAAGCGTTGCCTGTTGATCCTGGTTATCTCTGTCTTCATCGTAAGACGATGTAAGAAAACTTGCAACAGTACATTGAATGTACAAGTGTGCGAGTTGGAATGCTAAACACAACTA
>NC_028637.1:13172740-13179089 GCF_001406875.1 Solanum pennellii | reverse complement strand
ATATATATATATATATATATTTGGGAAAAGGGCATGATATACCCCTAAATATTATTACTTAGAGCTATACTTGGCAACGGAACCAGTACCTACCGGATATCTGTCCGGTCCGTACCGTTCCGGTTTCGATCCGGTTTATCCCGATATGGATCAGTTATGTCCGGTTTTGGGACAGAAATCGGGTTTATCGGTTAGTCTCGGTTCCGGTAAATTCCGGTCTGGTTCAGTTAATTAATTTTTTTTAAAAAAAAATTGACCATTTTAGAGTCGTTGTGTAACGGCTAGTGGGGCCCTCCAACGGCTCTTTCCCCATTTTTTCCAGCCAATTACAATCCCTACTCCCCTTAACTTTTTTAATACCCTAAAGTTTTAAAAATTACACTTTGACCCTTTTTTTTACCTATAAATACCCCTAAACTTTCATTCTTTTGAATCACAAATTCACAAAATCGTCTTCTATTCTCTCAACTCTCAACTCTCTACTTCTCTAATATCTAATCTCTTAAAATTTCAAGAAATTTTGGTTTTGCCATTTTGGTCTTTGGAAATTGAATTTGGAGCTTCAAAATTCAACTTTCATTTTCACTTTCGGCTTTCGGCGGTCATAAACATCTACTTTTTTAAGTAGACGTTCGGTAGATTTATAATTTACATTTCGTTTATATTGTAATGTTATTTATTTATTTTGTGATTAATTATTTGTTTGCATTACGTTTTTCGTATTATATATAATCTACTCACGTTTAATATTTGAATATGAATTCCGGTCAAAAAAAATTTCAAAAAGAAAAAGGTAAAAAAAGTGCAATTGAGCATGTTTAAAATATGTTAAACTTTACATCTTCCGATAATCCAAAATCCGGTAGTTCTTCTAGATCTAAAACTAAAAAATCTACTATAGTAAGAATGAATTCGGAGGATTATACACATGTTAATGATACTGTTTTTAATATTGATAGTAATTCTGAATTAAATCCTTATCATGAACATTTATAACGTCGGTTTGGTAATTTTGATGATGAATTGCCTCGAGATGATGATAATGATAATGACATTGATGATTATATTGATACGCCTACTTTTGATGATGATGATGATGAAACTGAGCCACCTACAACTATCAATATTCTCAGTCCCGCTCCTAGTCCAGCTCCCTTTCGTTGTCCAGCCTCTGTTCCCCCCGGACATCCTAGGCCTAAGGTAGAACGTGCTAAAAATTTGGTTGTTTGGCAATTTATGACACAAAACGAAGATAAAACACAAGCTATTTGTAATAAATGTAACCATAGATTAAATCATAAAACTGTTGATAAATCCAGTGGGACGGAACATTTGAGTAATCATTTAATGTCTTGTTGTAAAAATGAATTTTTGCATGCTAAAGTGGTAGCCGAAGCTAAAAAGAACGGTACCGCGTTCTTAAAAATGTAGGAGTAGGCGGCTCTAACATGGTACAAACACAATTAAATCCTTCTAATATTTCTGGCTCTAGTTTACCCCGTTCATATAGTAGTGAAAAAGATCTTGAAGAACTAACTAAAATGATAGTTATTATGGGTTTGCCATTTAGTTTTGCTGAAAATCCCGGTTTTATACATTATATTCATATTGTATATAATCCACATTTTAAAGGTTTTGCTAGAAATACAATAAAAAAGGTTGTATTTGATTATCAAGCACAACATTTTCAATATCTTCGTTGTTTATTTTATCATAATAATTGTAAAATACTTATTACATCTGATATGGGTCGTAGTATAAACAGTACCGATTATTTGACTGTTACTGCACATTGGATTGATGAAAATTGGATTATGCAAAAAAGAATTTTAGGTTATAAATGTTGTCAGATGCAAAAAATCGAGTGTTATATGGCTCAAACTATTTTTGATATTTTACAAAGCTATGGAATATGTGATAAAATAACTAGTATAACCTTAGATAATGCTTCAAATAATAATGTTGTTGTTGAATTGTTAAAACCTTCTCTTTGTCCTATTTATGGTGATGATTATCATATTAGGTGTAGTGCAAACATATATAATTTGATTGTTAGAGATGGTATACAAATGTATGAAAACGGTTGTACGAACATTGAAAATGCATGTAATTTTATATTTAAATGTCAAGTTAAGTCTAGGCGTAGAGATTTTCAAAATTGTTGTTTTGAATATAATTTTTCACCTAGCAAAATTCCAAAAATAGTGTCTACTAGATGAAATTCTTTATATGAAATGCTTGTAGTCGCTTTTGAATATAAAAAATCCTTATAAATGGTTTGTAATGCTCATAATTCAGATATGTCATATAGACTCGATGATAGTGATTGACATTACATATATGAACTCAAATATTTTTTAAAATTTTTTTACAACACTACCAAAAGAATATCTGTACTTTATAGTCCATCAATTTGTACTGTTTTGCATGATAGTTGTATGATTTCTTCTAAATTTGTATATTTAAAAGTAAACCAAGATTCAAGAAACTACTCAAAAAATGATTGAAAAATTCAAAAAATATTATATTTCTATTCCTCAAATTTATTTAACCGCTTGTCTGTTAAACCCTCATTACAAAGATGTAGGTGCATCAAGGATGGTTGATAAAATATATTTTAACTTGGATATTAATAGTGAATTAGATAAAATTCTTAGTTGTCAAGAAGATAAAGATAGCATAAAATTTGAAGCTAGAAAATGGTATGACTTATATAATTCTAATATAAATTTATCAAGTGATCAAGAACCTGAAAGTTCTAGGAGTAGACTTAATGAAGATAATATTGATGCTTATTTAGATTCTTAACTTGAACTTTCTCACAATACTAGAATGATTTTGATGCATATCTTAATCAAAATATAGAACCTACTGAAGATGTTCTAGCATGGTGGAGAAATCGCGATAAAGGATTTTCAAAACTTCAACCGATGGCTCGAGATATATTAGCTATTCAAGGGGTCGTCATTAGATTCGGAAGGCATTTTTAGTACAGTAAGGTTTCAAATTGGAGATCATAGGCATTAACTAGCAGCATATAGCTTGGGGATATCGATATTATTTAGAGATTGGATTAATACCAAGAGAAGAAATTTGTCTCGTGAACCACTACCGACCAAATTTCAAAGTGACATTGATGAAATAATGCAACATTATAGTGACGACGGGATTGAAGCAATGGAAGATTTATCTATTCCACCAATTCCCTATCACGTTACTATAGAAATGTTAAATGACTTAAGAAAGGATCTCCATCGTAGAACCAACTATTAGTATGAGTAAGATAATCGAGATCTAATTCAAACAGAACCCTTCCTAAAAGGTGGTTGTATAGATTAGATCTTTTAATACTCTACTAATATTTTTGTAAATCACATTGTACTATCAAATTAATATTAATAAAAACCTAGGCTATTCACCTAAATATTTTTATTACCGTATTAAAAATTGAATTTTTATCATTGTGAAATTTTGAATTTTCAAACTTTTAAACTTTGAAAATTTAAAATTCAAAACTTCTAAAGTTTCAAAATTTAGTTTTCTAACTTTAAAAGTTTGAATTTTAAATTTTCAAAGTTTAAATTTTAAAAGTTTGAAAATTTAAAATTTCAAACTTTAAAAATTTGAATTTGAAATTTAAATTTTCAAACTTTAAAAATTTGAATTTGAAATTTAAATTTTCAAACTTTAAAACTTTGAAATTTAAATTTTCAATTTGAAAATTTAAACTAAAAATATAAAATTTCAAATTTATATAATATATATCATATTCAAACTTTATACTATCAAACTTTCAAACTTTAAACTTTAAGTCTTTAAAATTTAAAGTTTTACAAACTTTTAAAATTTGATGTTTATAAAGTATAAATAATTAAATTTTCAAACTTTAAAAATTTGAATTTGAAATTTAAATTTTCAAACTTTAAAACTTTGAAATTTAAAATTTCAATTTGAAAATGTAAACTAAAAATATAAAATTTAAAATTTATATAATATATATTATATTCAAACTTTATACTATCAAACTTTCAAACTTTAAACTTTAAGTCTTTAAAATTTAAAGTTTTACAAAATTTTAAAATTTGATGTTTATAAAGTATAAAAAATTTACTTGAAAAGTATAATTTGATAACTTTGAAAAAATAATTCTTAATTGATTTTAATAAAACACTTTATTTTTTTAATTTTTTTTAAAAAAATATCGGTCAAATACCGGATACCGGTCCTATTTCGTACCAGTTCCCTGGCAGACCGGGACGGAAACAGGGAAAAATCCCGGAACTACCGGTACCGGTCCATCCTGGTTCCAGTACGGTTCCGGCTGATGGATCCCGGTTCCGTGCCGGTTCCGATAACTATCGGTCCGGCATTCCCGGTACCGGTACCGCCGCCACCCATATTTAGAGCTAATATATCCTTCGTTATGAAAGTGACTCATATATATCCTTATCATTATACAAATGACTCACATATACCTCCTACTCCTATTGTTACAAAAGGAGCCCAGATAAACCCTTCATCTAATGGAAGTGAAAAAATAGTTTTGAATTTATTTTTTTGACTCTGATTTTTTTTTTAAAAAAAATATAATCATGCAGGGGTGTTCAAGGTATATTTTATTTTTTCATACATAAATTGATTTTTGACTTCTTTGATTATCATTATTTTAGTTTCTTATTTTTTTTTATTTTTTCTTTCATTATTTAGTATAAAGAAAAAAAATTTAAAACTATTTTTTGTGGGTATAGTATAATTTAAAACTATTTTTGTGGCTATATTGTAATTTAAGTTTTGTATTTGAAAAAAAAATTGGGGCCTCTATAATTAATTTTTACAAGAAAAGTAGTGAAACATAAATAAATTTGCCCATCAAAATAATAAATTTAATTAGTTGTTAATACAAAAAATATTTAAAAAAATTAAATACGTGTGAGGAGGATCAAATATACCTCATATGAATTATATATTTTTTAAAAAGGTAATTAAAAATTAAATTAATTTTTTTTCACTCCCATTTGAGAAAAAGGTATATATGAGCCATTTGTATCACAATAAGAATATATGTGAGTCACTTTTATAAGGTGCACTAAACAACAAAGAAGAGAGGTATATCGGACCTTTTTCCTAATATACTATTACATATATATTTTTCCACTTTATTTGAAAGTTGTAAAAATTAAATTGTATTTAATTATAAATTTTGCAAATAAAATGTTTAGTTGTTTGAATGTAATTTTCCTCAAAAACATGAAATTAATTTAAAATAGTAGGGAAAAGGGTCAAAAAATGTCTTAAACTATGTGAAAAGAACAAAAGTGCTATTCGTTTATAGTTTGAGTCAAAAATATCCTTATCGTCGATACTTTGGTTCAAAATGTCCTTAAACTCTGCGAAATGAGCAAAAATGCCATCTGTTTGTAGTTTGGTCCAAAATGTCACTGTCGTTAATACATTGTTCCAAAAATATCCATATTGTTATTTAATAGGTAAAAAATGCTCATTTTCCAAATAAATGTATTATTATTTTTTTAACACATTCTTTTTCTAATAATATTTTTTTAAAAAAGCAAATGTTAATCTTACTTCAATTCAGAAAAAACAAAAAAATGAGAAAAAATCTTATTTTATTATCATTAATTTTATTGATATATAAATATAAATTAATGATGGATACGATTTTATATATATGACATATATTTTCTGTCGAAAGGGTAAATGAGGTTATTCTATTTTAATTGATAAAATGAGATTAAGAAGAAAAAAAATATTTTCATTTTTATTTGTTAAAGTGATTTCTAAAGAAAGAAAACAAAAATAATGCTCTTTAATAATATTTTAATTAGGAAGAATAAATATATATATATATATATATATATATATATATATATATATAGACCTATTTTGTAATTACAGTGACATTTCTGGATATATTACTTTACATAAAAAAATTTGAAAAAAAATATAAAATGAAAGTAAAAACAAGATTTTAGGTGTTTTTATAATTTCAAATTATTATAAAACGAGCGCAAAATGCAAAATACTAAACAAGAAATGGAAGACAAATACTAATGAGAAATTAATATAATAAATGTATACATTACGTTAGGATAGGTTAAAGAAACATCCACACAATTAAGTAGTTTTGTAACACTCCCCCTTGGATGTTTATAGATAATGTGTGTAACGACATGTTTAGTCGTTTTGAGCAGCAGATTTTATTTCTGGAAAATTGGCTGAGGAAACGGACCCCACGACGGAACGTCACAGGCACGACGGACCGTCGCAGGGTCTCGTTTCAGCATACTTAGAAATTCTGAAATTGGGTACTGAAAATCGACTCTCTGTAATC
>NC_028637.1:13113203-13140487 GCF_001406875.1 Solanum pennellii | reverse complement strand
AGATACTAGGAAAGAATTGTTATAGTTAGATTTATCGAGTTATGAACCTGTGGGGAACACGTAAACCCTAGTTACTTTGATTAACTGATTAAAACCCAACTTTCAAACCCATTAAGTGTCTCTTTCAATTTCGCTAGTTATTTTTACTCATTAGGAAATACAAACCCCCCTTTTTATGTTTTTACTTTCCAAGGAAGTCATCAACCGAACAATAGTAATAAACAAGTTGAAGTTAAGTCTAGACTATTTTCCTCGTGGGAACGATCCCAACCTCACTAGTTGGGTTATTTACTTGACGCGACCGCTTTACTTCTTATTTAAGAAGTAAGTTTGAGCGTATCATATGCCCATATGAATTCTCAATTACTTTGCGCATCATATTATAATTGGGATGACCCAACCGGTCATACCAAATGATGAAATCATTATAATCAGTAATCCTTTTGTTTACAACGGCATGTGATTCAACCGTACCAATATTTATATGGTACAACCCCGAAGAAAGTGTTGGCAATTTTTCATGCACAATTTTCTTATCTACATTTATTGTAGTAATATAAAGGTATTCCACATTTCCTTCATTCGCAGTCTCAACATGATAGCCATTTTGGCGAATAACCTTGAAACTTAACAAGTTTCTACGAGACTTACTATAATACAATACATTATCAGTTAACAATAATATTCTTTCAGGTAGTAATAAGGCCACTCTTCCAGAGCCCTCAATCAATTTTGTACTACCGGATATTGTATTAACATATGCCTTTTTCATTATCAAATGAGAAAAATATTTCTTTTCTCTTAGTATCGCATGAGTTGTGACACTGTTCAGAAGACATATATCTCCATTACTCATCTTGGATCCAACTGAAGACTGAAAATTTTTATTTATCTTCAGAAGAATAAAAAATACATAATAAGAAGTACGAAATTAGCAAAATAAATCTTAAGTACATAAACTTTAATTAAGACATTAAAAATACATAAAAACATTATATATTTCCTAGCTCAATTATCAATCTCAGGTGTGATCCCCAAAGAAGTCCTCAGCTTCCAGATGAGTAATATCATCGAGCCCATCATAGGCATCATCTTTCAATGCTAAGTTTGCCTCAATATTCTCATTATCTTTTTGAGAAGATCCTGCCTGAACATCATCTTTGAGAGTTAAATGTGACTCTACCCGAGCATTAGAAGAGGAGGCACTGCCTTTAATTTCTTTCTTTTTAAAGGAATTCCGATACAGCCTGACAAAATGCTCAGGTGCCCAACATTCATTTTTCAGTGACCTTTAAGGCCACAACGATGACAGTGATTGCCTTTCCTTTAGAATGATTATTTTGAGAACCTATATTGTTCTTCCTTTTGTTATGAACACCACTTTGACGATTATTATATCGTTTTTTGCCTTTGTCATGTCCGCGCACATTATCATGTGCCCTATTATTTTGTCTTATTTCAAACTGACCGTGTGCATTAACCGCGTGTTCCCTCGGTAATTGAGCACTTCCAGCGGGATGTGCTTCATTATTTTTCATTAAAAGGTCATTATGTTGCTCAGCCACCAAAAGGCATGCGATCAGTTCAGAGTATTTCTGAAAATCTTTTTCACGATATTGTTGTTGTAATATCATATTGGAGGCATGAAAAGTAGTTAGTGTCTTTTCCAACATATCTTCATATTTTATAACTTTCCCACATAATTTTAATTGGGAAGTTATTCTAAATACAACAGAGTTATACTCAATTACAGTTTTATAATCTTAAAACCATAAGTGCATCCACTCATAACGAGCCCTTGGCAATGTCGTTGTCTTGATGTGGTAATACCTCCCTTTCAAACCTATCCACAATTCAAGTGGATATTTCACTGTTAGGTATTCAACCTTCAGGCTTTCATCAAGATAATGACGAAGGAATATCATAGCTTTAGCTTTATTCTGACTTGATGTCATATTTCCTTCGATTATACTATCACCAAGAACCTTAGCGGTAAGGTGAATTTCAGCATCAAATACCCATGACAAATAGTTTTTTCCAAAAATGTCAAGTGCCACAAATTTAAGTTTTGACAAATTTGACATGATGAAAACTATCATAAAATAATTTAGAGTTAATATTATGATGTTGGTTTCTTTATAATAAAACATAACTTTATGTTTCAAATGATTAAGAATTAGTATAAAGTATACTATATGCATGAACATGGAATGCTACAAAAACATGTAAACTTATAAAGTATGAAACGGTAGATTTAATATACGTTCTAATTATTTTTCAATATTTATTTCTAGTTTCAATATAGTTATTAACGTAAAATATTTGTAAGTTTTTCATATCATATTTAATATAATACTACTCTCTTTATGACACACAATATTTATCATAAATTTTTTACAAGAAAATATTTACAAGTCTTCTAACTATCATGCTATCATATTTCTACGTATTGAATTTAGAGTTATAAATTAGTAGCATAAATAACATAACAATATAAACCTGAAACATATTGATTATTATGCCTATAAAGTATTATAATAATACCTAAGCAGATTATATATATGCAGTAATGAAAAATACTAATCAAAGAGTTATGCAAGTCCTATTAGAGATGTTATAAACACACAGATATATGCCTGACTCTAAAAGAAAGTTGATTAACTTTTAGAAATTAATATCGAATTAAGTATGTCTCAGTTGTCTAGAGACTCGTGTTGATAATGTGTTATAAAACGAGAGCAAAATACAATAATACTAAACAAGAAATGGAAGACAAATACTAATGAGAAATATAGGGTAGGCAATATTCTTTTATCTCTTTCGTTGTGTATTTTCTAAGGGTGAAGATCATCCTTTTATAGGATTTTTAAATCATCCTTTTACAATATTTGATAATACGTTACTATAATATTTAATTAATATAATAAATGTAAACATTATCTTAGAATAGGTTAAAAAAACATCCACATAATTAAGTGAATAATTGAGTGCAGCATTTCGTGTGTGTATATATATATATATATATATATTGCTTCTCTATTCCACATTTGAACTCTTTTTATCGTTAAACTCCTCGTTCTTCTCCTTTTCTCTTCATTTCCTCTTTCGTCGCAGCGATTTCTAAGGCGAGTTGAACGCATGTAATACAACTTTCTCTTTCGTTCTATGATCTGATTTGATTCTCTTTTAGCACTTTTTTCTGCTTAGATATGTTACTTTACTCTTTTTGAGGTTTTGTTGTGTTTTGATTAGTCTGTGTTTTTTAGTTTGTTTGATAGATCTGTTTGTATGTTTATTGGAAATGGATTTGAGGTTTGTGGATCTATGGTTTTGTTGATATGATTCGTGTTTTATAGTGCTATTTTTGTGTTTTTGGTGTAATAGAGATTATTTTATCGATATAACTGTAGATCTGGTCAACGAGTAGTGATGTTTTTTTATTCAAATATATAGTTGTCTTGTGTGATTCATAATCTAGAATTTAGTTACTTGAGTATACTACAGTTAGGGTTATTTGAAAAAATTATACATACTCAGTTGATCTGGTCAACGCGTTTAAAATGCCTGATCTATATACTTGGATTCTCTAAGAATGTTGTTGCACTCGTATTATATACTTCAAAAATGCACAACTTATATTTTTCAAGAATCGAGCAGTTGTTTAAATTATTCATATGACTTAAAATACAATATTTAGTCATTTGGTGAGTTAATAAAAATTAGTTTTGTCTTTTGAATAAATTGTATGCATTGAGTAGAGATGTCCAATTGTTTCCCAGATTTGAATAAATTGTATACATTGAGTCGAGATGTCTAGTTCTTTCCCAGATTTGAATAAACTGTATACATTGAGTCGAGATTTCCAGTTGTTTCCTAGTGTACATCAAGTTTTTATTGTTCTTTTGAAAGATTATTTATTGACGAAATGATATGGTTTTTATGTTCCGAAAGTTATGTTGTCAGATTTGTGATTTTGTTTATCTAGTGTATGTACTAGTTTAGAGATATGTAGATTAGATTGAAGCAGTTAATAATAGTTGTGTTTATCCTTCATTACTGTACCTTGGAAATGGGATTTACTACAAACATTACTATGGGTTGGGCCAGTTGTTGCTCACTGTGGATCAAAGGAATACATCATTTGTTGTTGTAAGATATATCATTTGTCAATGAAAATCTATTTTCTCTGGGTTCCATTTCAATTTGTTTATCTTATTTTTTTGTTTTTTAGTCTACTTTAAAAAATGTACCTTTTCTTTTTTGACGACTCTTTAATTCTTAACTTTTTACATGGCATATTTATGATCACAAAATTAAAAGATATTTTGCTACATTGTACATCTCTTTAATCTAAGAGCACAAATTTCAAAAAAAAGTCTCCTTTTTCTTTTAAAGACCGTGCCAAGGTAAAATTAGGGAAACAAATTGAATCGGAGGGAGTATGTAATATATTTTGTGCATATAACTTTAAGTCTCTTCATCTTCTCATGCTCAAATGAATAGCTTGTTAAATTTTCCTCTGGTTTGATAGTAACTGCAAACATCAAAGATTTACTTGGTTGTTTGCTATCGAGAATCAAGATTGATGGTTTTCATTGACAATTTTAATTCTAAGAAAAATGCCATTTCAAACATGCCGAAATGCAAGAAATTAGGACTTTGATATGGTGTATTGAGTTTCTTTGTTGCTTTTCATTTAGCGACTTCTTCTCTTGTTGAGTTCCAAAAACAAGTAATGGGAATAAAAATTAGCTGAGCTCAACTGGGTATTTGGTTTGTGGCTTTCATGTCATTTGGTGGTTAAGATGGAATTTAAGAGTCTTGTTTATGAATTTTTGTAGAAGAATTGTTGAGGTTTATTGCTTTATCTTTGCAGGAGTTTGGTCTACCGTGATTTTACAGTACTTTCAATGCTTTTTCTGTCTACAGCCTTTTTGTAATAGTTTTAATATGTTTTTGTCTTTGTTTTACAGGAAAGGAGTCCAAAACCAAAACACAAAATGCAGTTGAGATTTAGTACAGAAGTGAACCACGAAGGCCATCGACGGACCGTCGTCTCATCGACGGACCGTAGATGGTGATCGTCGATTGGAAGTTCAGGCATCTGGAGAAACTCGGAGAAATCTGACCAAGTGTGGGCTATGAAAGGATCGACGAGTCCGTCAATTGATCGATGTACCGTCTTGGTAAGTCATCGATCTGATAAGAGAATGTCCCAGTATCCGAAGTTGAAGAAAAACAAAGTATGGAACGACGGAAGGCATTGACGGACCGTAGGTGCATCGAGGGACCGTGTTGTTGGTCCGTCGATTAGATCAGAAAAGATGCTAGTTGAAGGATAATAAAAGATGTTAAGTATGGACTTATTGAGGGCAGTCCACGGTCCGTCGTTTCATCCACGGACCGTCTGTGGTGGTCATCAATTGAAGCTGCGTTTTTTGGAAAACTTTCCTTACTTTAATTCCTTTTAATTTAGGACAATATTTTCTATAAATAGGGTGTAAAACCTCGTTTTTGGAGTTGGATTCTATTACTACTTTTCTTAGTTTGTTTTTGGAGATTGGGTTTTATAACTTTAGCATTAATTCAATTTTTTGGATTTAGTTTTCAAGTGAATTCTTATTGTTTCAAGTTGAATTTCTAGATTTTCTTCGAATTTATCAAAGTAAGTTTATGATTTATTATTTATCTACTATAAATTGTGTTCTTCTATGCATGGGTAATTAAATCCACAACTAGGGTTGTGGGAACCATGGGCGATTAATAACAACTTAATAACAATTCTCAAATAGGTTATTGCATGCATTGGTAATTCTTTCCTTAGAAGTCTTTTCAACAAGTGCACGTGTTAGAACTCACCTTATTGCTACTTGCCGGACCAAGGATGTAGTTAATAGGAAAAGAATTATAAACATAGATTTAGTAGGATACTATCTAATAGGCTAGTCTCGATTGGTGCGAAGTAATAACTAAGTCATACATCGAATACGATCCTTAATATGAAGTAAATGTTAGGGTTAGTACTTTAGACACACGTAGTCGGACCAAGGTACGGGGTGAAATTATCTAAATATCGGACCAAGGATTTAGAGATACCTAACTTATTACTTTACAAGCAGAACACTAGGGAAGAATTATTATAGCTAGGGCTCCGGCGTTATGAACCTATGATGAACATTTGCACCCTAGTTTCTCTCACAACTTGATAAACACCAAAGATTTAATCTTGTTACATGTTTTACTTAGCAATATTATAAGAGTTTTGTTTCACAAAATCCCCCCTTTAATTTCCTGTTTTCGGAAAGGACTTGACTAAATTGAAGTAATCGTGCATTGAAGTTAAGTCTAAACCATTTTCCTCGTGGGATCGACCCCAACCTAATAGTTGGGTTCTTTACTTAATACGACTGCTTATACTTCTTTAGGGAGGTATAATTTGAGTGTATCAAATTTTAGCGCCACTGCCGGGGAAAGTGCCTTTTAGATTAACCTTAATAACATTACTGAAATTTAGTCAATAATTTCCTAATTTTACTTTTTTTTCTTTTGTTTTTATTTCTCTTTGGTCTAGCTCTAGTGTATGTCAAGTACACGGAGCAGAGGAGAACCAATACTTCCATTCGATCCTGAACTGAATCGTACAGTTTGAAGAATGAATAATCCGCAGAACCCACCTAATCTAGGTTATATGATCAATCTCCAACTCCCATCACCGGTTGATGCTCATAATAAAGTGGTTGCGAAAAATCCAACTGATGATGCTTTGAGCATGCATCCTCCTATCCCACACATTCAAGAGTTCTATAGGGGCAACGTCAATATCACTGATTCTGACGGACCTCTTGTCCTACATCCTCTACCTCAGGGCACACATTCGTGGTAACTAGTAGTCTGATGCAGATTCTCACTGCGAGGGATTTGTTTTCAGGGCTACCATTTGAAGATATCCATGCTCACAGAGCCAAACTGAGGTTTGTGTGCAAGAGTTGTTTAGGGAGGCCAGACTTAGACATGAGCGTCATCGGGTTGAGCGTGTTCCCTCATTTATCGACGGAAGAGGCCACAATATGGTTTACTGAGTTGCCCTCTAATTCGATCTATATCTGGGATCAGTTGAGGGATGTGTTCCTAGCATAGTACTACATGGTTTCAAAAAAGATTAACCACAAAGATAAAGTGAACAACTTTGTGGCACTACCTGGGGAGTCAGTAAGTAACTCTTACGACAAATTTATTGCTTACTGAGAGGTGTATCAAACCACCGCATTAATGATGAGTCGTTGAAAGAGTACTCCTATAGGGGACAAAATGATAATAATAAAGAAGTGTTAGACACTATTGCAGGTTGTTCTTATAGTGAGTGCACATATGCAGAGACCACAGAAAAGTTGGAGAAAATCTCTCGCAACAACAAATCTTCGAGTACTAGAAAGTCGGACACCGGGAGAGAAAGACCTTTGCAGTGCAATTTATACACAATCTGGCCGCCGATGAGATTCGTGAAGAGATGGATCAAATGAGAACTGAGCTTGGGTTGGTTTTAAGACATGTCACTTGAGGTGAAGAAAAGGTAAATGCAATGAATTACTTGACTAAACCACCACCTCCAGCGGATGAATACTATTATGAAGATGATACTTATACAATGAATGATTAGACAGGGGGTTTCCAACCAAACACCTAAGGCTCCAATCAGGAGAATTGACGTCAAGGTCAAGGATATCAAGGTCAGAATTTTGGTAATTACAACAGATAGGGCCAGTATGTTCGAGATCGAAACTACAACCGCGACAACAACTACAACCGGGATAACTATGGTAACAGAAATGATCAAAGTGGGCCCTATGTTCCACCTCAAAATTGGGAAGTTTCTCCTAGGGATGGTGGAGGTAGTATAACGCGAGTTGAAGATATGTTGCATAAGATGATGAGAAGGTTTGATGCTAGTGATGATCACATCAAGGAATTAAGAGGTGATTTGGCTAATGTTGGGCAAAAGGTGATGCACATGTGGTCTCGATTAAGCATCTTGAGTTACAAATGGCCGAAGTGTCCACTACTGTGAACCCACGACAACCGGGCACTCTTCCTAGCAATACCATTCAAAATCCTAAAAATGATGGACATTGCATGGCAGTCACTACTCGAGGAGGTAAGCAAACTATTGATCCACCTATGACGTCTGTGGTAAAAGATGAGATGACAAAAGATGAAAAGGTAGTGGAAACTAGTGGTGAATTGGTGGACAAAATGGTGAAAGAAGTAGAGGTACCCCGAAAAGTGATCCCCATTCCTAGACCACCAACACCACCATTCTCTCAGAGATTGGTGAAGAAGACTGATGATGATAAATACCGGCATTTTATCACTATGTTGAAACATCTTTCCATAAATGTCCCTTTGATAGAAGCTTTGGAGCAAATGCCCGGTTATGCCAAGTTCATGAAGGATATGGTTATAAAGAAGAGATCGGTAAGTTTTACGGATGATGACCGAATGCAGCATTGTAGTGCTATTGCTACAAAGTCTCTTGTACAGAAGAAGGAAGATCCGAGCGCTTTCACTATTCCATGTACCATCGTCTTATTACACTTTCCTAAAGAACTATGTGATCTCGGTGCAAGCATAAATCTCATGCCTCTCTCCATTTAAAAGAAATTATGTTTGGGTGACCCAAAGCCCATTACAATGTGGTTATTAATGGCCGATCTAACAGTGAAGAAGCCCATTGGGATACTCCATGATGTGCTCGTGAAGGTGGAGTCGTTTATATTTTCGGTCGATTTTGTGATTCTCGACTGTGAGGTGGATTTTGAGGTGCCTATTATTTTGGGAGGTTGTTCCTTGCTACTGGTTCGCGTCTTGGTTGATATGGGAAAAGGGCAGATGAAGTTTAGATTGAACAATGAAGAAGCAACTTTCAACATTTGTACGTCCATGAGTAGAGTGGTGGGCTCCAAAAAGTATCTGCTATATCCTACAGGGTTGAGAGTACGTCTAAGGTACAAATCGAAGAGCGCCTTGGTGTTGAGGCACTAGCGGCAGTGATCATGAATTTTGAGAGTGATGGTATTGAAAAGTATGGGTCTTTGGTTGCGGCACTTGAACGAGGTGAATATCAGTCATAACCAAAGAATATTGGAGTTAGATATGAAGCATTGCGAGTCTATATCCACGAGACCATAATTGAGAAGGCTCATAAACTAGCTTATCTGAGGTATGTATTCTTGGTAAAAGAGGACACTTTGCAACAGTAGAATGTTTGGTAGAAGTGTTGAAGAGGTTAAAAAATGAGCCATTGGTTGGACTATTGCGGACATTATTGGGATCCCTCCCGATATATGTTCCCACAAAATCAAACTCATGCCCGATCACAAGCTAAGTATTGAGCACCATAGATGGTTGAATACACCTATGCAAGAGGTTGTATAGAAGGAGATCATTAACTGGTTAAATGCCAGAGTCATATACCTTATTGCAGATAGTAGTTGGGTATGCCCTGTTCAGTATGTGCCCAAAAAGGGTAACAGTAGTTCCCAATGAGAGGAACGAGCTTGTTTCAATGAGGGCGGTGACTGGATGGAGAGTTTGTATGGATTACTGGAAACTAAATACATGGACTGAGAAGGAACATTTCCCGGTTCCCTTCATTGACCAGATGTTAGATAGACTCGCAATAAAAGGATGGTATTGTTTTCTTAATGGCTATCAATCAAATCTCTGTTGTCCCCGAGGATCAAGAGAAGACCATCTTTACTTACCCTTATGGGTTCACATTCAAGAGGATGCCTTTTGGGTTGTGTAATGCACCGGCAACTTTCCAGAGATGTATGATGTCAATATTCTCCGATATGGTGGAGCACACTATTAAGGTGTTTATGGATGACTATTCAGCGGTTGGCGACTCCTTTGATCGGTGTTTGAGTCACTTGGCTGAGGTTCTCAAAAGCTGTGAAGATTGCAATCTTGTGATAAATTGGGAGAAATGTCACTTTATGGTGAAAAAAGGTATAGTATTGGGCCATCGCATCTCAGAGAAGGGGATAGAGGTTGATCGAGCGAAAGTTGAAGTTATAGAGAGACTTCCTTCTCCCATCTCTGTAAAAGGTGTGAGAAGTTTTCTGGGACATGCGGGCTTCTACCAAAGGTTCATTAAAAATTTCTCAAAAATTGCACGTCCTCTGTGAAAATTACTTGAGAAGGAATGTAGATTCTATTTTGATAAATCTTGTTTGAAGGCTTTTGGAGAGTTGAAGTACGTGTCTGCACCCATAATTATTTCCCCGAATTGGAGTAAGCCTTTTGAGGTGATGTGTGATGCTATTGGGGTTGCTCTTGGTGTGGTATTGGGACAAAGAATTGATAAAATCCTTCACCCCATCTATTATGAAAGTAAGTCCCTTAATGAAGCGCAAAAGAACTACACTGTGACTGAACAAGAGCTCCTTGCAGTGGTATTTGCTTTCGAGAAATTTTTCTCCTATTTGCTTGGCACGAGAGTCATAGTGCATACTGACCACTCTGCTTTGAGGTATTTGATGGCAAAGAAGGATGCGAAACCAAGGTTGATTAGATGGGTGCTACTATTGCAAGAATTTGATTTTGAGGTGAAAGATAAAAAAGGGAGTGGAAATCAAGTTGCCGATCACTTGTCCAGATTCGACAATGAAGCTATGCGAGAGTTGGGTGAAAAGGCTAAAATTGATGATACCTTCCCTGATGAGCATGTATTGGTCGTTTCTCATGTTTGGTTCCATGGTTTACCGATTTTGTGAATTATCTGGCTAGTGATATAATCCCATTAAACTTGTCCTTTCATCAAAGGAAGAAGTTCATGCATGATGTGAAAAAGTTCTTTTGTATGAGCCTTACTTATACCGAAGTTGTGTTGATGGGTTCATCCGTTGTTGCGTGCCAGAAGTGGAGATGCTAAGTGTTTTTGAAGCATGCCACTCCTCACCTATGGGTGGGTGTCATAGTGGTATCCGGACTGCCCACAAGATTTTGCAGTGTGGGTACTATTGGCCAGCCATTCACTAAGATGCTTATGAGTTCGCCAAGTCATGTGATAGGTGCCAAAGAGATAAAGGAATTTCGAAGAAGCAAGAGATCCCTTTAAATCCCATTCTAGTGATTGAGTTGTTTGATGTATGGGGCATTGATTTTATGGGCCCGTTTGTGAGTTCTCATGGGATGATATATATACTTGTGGCGGTGGACTACGTGTCAAAATGGGTGGAAACCATAACTCTTTCTAACAATGTGGAAGAGTGTCACCGCGTTCTTGAAAAAGAACATCTTCTCCAGATTTGGCACACCTAGGGCCATTATTAGTGATGGGGGATCTCACTTTTGCAATAAGTTGTTCAAAGGGATATTGAAGGAATATGGGGTTCGCCACAATGTGGCGACTACGTACCATCCACAAACTAGTGCGCAGGTTGAGTTGTCCAATCGAGAGATCAAGCAAATCCTGTCGAAAATGGTAAATGCTAATAGAACGGATTGGTCAAGGAGGCTTGATGATGCTCTTTGGGCCTACCGGACTGCATACAAGGCCCCCATTGGTATGTCTCCATACCAACTTGTATAAGAGAAGGCTATTCACTTGCCAGTTGAGTTAGAGCACAAGGCCATGTAGGCGATGAAGAAACTGAATATGAATTGGAATGAAGCAGTGAAGCAGAGACTTAATGGGTTGAATGAGCTTGATGAGTTTCGCCTAAAAGAATATGAAAGTTAAGCCATATACAAAGAGAAGATGAAGAAGTACCATGACCAAAGGATTGAAAAGTGAGAATTATTGGTTGGGGACTTGGTGCTTCTATTCAACTCTAGGCTACGCTTGTTTCCGGAAAAACTCAATTCCAAGTGGACGGGGCCATTCCTTATCACTAAAGCGTTCCCACATAGAGTGGTTGAGTTGGAGAACAAGGAGGGTGCAAAGTTCACTGTCAATAGGCAAAGAATCAAGATCTACCTAGGGCATGCGGAGAGTACCCATGAAGTGGTTGAGGCATATCGTATTGATGAAATCTGAGTAACCAAGTATCGTGTGTCGTGCCACGACGCTAAATCAAGTCCTTCTTGGGAGGCAACCCAAGGTGTATCCTCTAGCCAAGAATAGGCTTTTCTTTTATTTGTATGAATAGTTGCATTCTCTTGTTTCATTTTTGTTTTCCTCATCTTCATGCATTATTTTTTTAATGTGTTGTCTAGAGATTAGTTTAGGGTCTGTGTCTCAAAAGTGTCCAGAAAAACACAAAAGAATAACTTAATGGGTGTTCAATGTGAAGGGACCAATACCAAGAATTCTGCAGAAAATGGTCTGGTGCAGACCCCATAGACGGACCATCGTTCCATCAACAGACCGTCGATGGTGTACTTAGATCCCAGGTACGTCTTGAAATTTTGTCTAAGTCTGTGTGCAATTGACGTTCCAATCGACGATCCATCGACTGACTTACGGACCGTCGAGGGGGTGTCGTCAGTCCAAAGAACTAGTGACCCGACCCGACCCGCCGGTTATATTAAAAGAGAATTGTTCAAATACCCTCCAAAATCTTTTCAAATTATTTCCAACCGTTTCCCTCCCCTTATTTCCTTCCTTTCCCGTCACATTACGACATTGTCCATTTCCATTTTCATCAGAATCTCCTCAAATCCCAATTCCCCTACAATCCCAAAATCCTCCTTCCCAGATTCTACTCTGTCTCTCTTGTTTTCTCTGGTCTGTGTTCGAAGGTAGGCACGTAGGTTGTTCCTTGAGAAGATCACCCACTCATTCACTCCACTACTGATTTCAGGTATTTCAATTCCCTTTGATTAATGAATTCTCGTTCATTTGTTGTTGGAAATGAAAAAATCGTTTGTGGGTCTTGACTTAGGGGCAGAATTGCATGTTAACTTTTTAAAATATGGGTACTATGTCCCTTGGAATGATAGAAAGTGAATGAGTTAAGGGTCTAATCTGTATAAAAACAAAATGATAGTTGACGTTCCGACTTAGGTTTAATAGCACCATAGAATTCAAGACTCAAACTTGCGCAATCCAAACCCTAAGGATTAAGAATTAGTCTTGTACTTGTTATGTGTTGGGTGAACTAATGAAGGTCTAAAAGTTGTCAAATTGTGCTTCTTAAAAATAAGGCCTGAAATCTATCTATGACCACCAGCACGAGACCTCGTCTATGGACCGTCGGCTGATTGACGGACCGCTGATGGGGTCTTTCGATTGGTCAACTTTATAAATGATGAACTTTGAGATAACGAAAGTGGACTACCGTTCGTCGATTGATCGACGGGTCATTTTGCACGTCCGTCGTTTTCAACTGAAAGGTCTGTGGAATGAAGTCTAAAAAAAAATTCTAAGTGTCCAACGGCGGACACTATCGACGGACCGTTGATTCATCGACGGGCCATCAAAAATTCCTGTCACCAGTACTGCAATTCTGCAATAGAGTGTGCTTTGTCTTTCAAGGTTCTGTTTTGATTGTTTCTCTTGTGTAGTATGATTGCAATGAGACTAGCAAATTGCTTTCAAGGTACTTATGGCCCCCAAAATAGATATCGTCTATTCTAGGGGTAGGTTCAAGTCCGTGGCACCATCTCTTCGAATGATCGGCAATTCCGACAATGACCAGGATCCGAAAACGTGCCCCCAGCCATCAAGACCCCTACACCAGCTGCTAGAGCCACTCGGGGCACCCTCAAGAAGGTGGCGTCTGGCGTAGTCAATTCCCAGTCTGATGAGGAGCGCACACTGATCGGCATACCGTCTGGGTCTGCCTCGGGTTTTGATGGAGCAGATAGCTCCGAAGAGGCTTCAGGCTCAGAGTCGGCTTAATCTACGGGGTCGAATAAGGCCACTGCCTCCATTCCGGATCACTTGGAGCCACTCACCCAAATGTGCCTGCCCTCCATGCCTCGTCTGATGAGGCTCAAAGTTCGGAGTCTGCTCTGGCACTCCAAGATGATGTCCATACACTGGTTATTGATGATCCCAATCGATGGTGCGTTGATGGTCAGTATCAGATCTACAGGGACGCAAGCTGAACGACAAGATGGTGATGACTCAGTTGGTGACAGTCGAGCGGAGAGTTCCTATAAGGATTTTTATATTGTTCCTGATGTTCATAGCTTGTTTACCTGCCACAGGCTTGAGTGGATGGCTAGGATCCTGGGGTCATGTAGCGAGGAGGTTGTTAGGGAGTTCTATGCCAAATATGTGGCGACTCTCAGAGGTTCTTTGGACAGGCAGGAGAAACCTACCAAACAGGACCCACTGACAGAGGTTTTAGTTCGAGACTGCCGGGTGGACATTTCTCCTACTTTCATCCGCCGCTTCCTATACGGTGTGTCCACTGGTGCTGCGAGGGATCCCCTTACTCTGGAGTTTGATTATAAGTAGAATTTTGTCAAGAATGGCCAGTTTCAACGGAGCAGACATCAGAGAGAGTCCACCAAGAGGTGGATTGCACAGCAGTTGTCCATTAACGGTGAGGGAGCATACTGGGTATCAGAAAGTCCAACCTCACTTTCACAGCCAAGTTCTTCTAGTTGTTACTCTTCCACCGCCTATCTCCCATAGCAGCAAATAACATTCTTACATGGGATAGAGCGGTATTGGTTGCAGCATTGGTGGCTGGATTGGAGATCGACTATGCAAAGTTATTGATCTCGGTGATACATGGGAGGGATTTACAGACCTCTACTACTTACCCATTTACCCGTTTGATCTTCCAGTTATGCAAGGATGCTGGAGTGCCCATTTGGCACTGTGATGTCCTCCGTACTCCGACCAGGACTATGAATATAGGTCTCATCATGGATGAGGTAAATGTGGCGGTACCTCAGATAGGGCCTAGAGTTGAGTTGTAGCCGCTGAGGGAGAAATTAGTGGATACGGTAGAGTTATCTCAAGGGGCTGATCCTACCACTTTAGAGTTTACTGAGACTACCCCGACCGATTCTGCCCTGGTACTAGTAGAGCACCCAGTTTTACTCGGTCTACTCCACCATCTATAGTACTAGTCCCGATAGTTAGGGTCCAGAAGTTAGAGGACCAGATGGCCACCTTGATGCATCATATCCAGCCTTGAATACAGAAATCCATTGCCGAGGCTGAGGATTGGATTCAGAAGAGGGTGTCCAGGATACGAAGCTAAAAATTCAAGCGGTTCACCATCGCCTTGATGCATTTGAGCTACGGGTTCTTGCACGCCCAACCCCCAACATTGACTTGAATACTCTTCAGGAGGCTCTGGGAGTTTGCGGGTGGATGTTGACGGTATCCTGGAGATGAGGGGGCATGATCCCGAGACTACACCCGTTGAGCTAGCGGAGGACACATTTCTTGCTGCACTATTCACTACCCTCACTGCACCGCCGCCTGAGCCATGTGAGCGTGCCAAGAGGCACTGTTCCAGCCGCACCACTGAGGGAGAGGATGCCCATGCAAGGAAAAAGGAGCAGACGGACCTTGAGGTTGCGAGGAGAGCATCGTTGATTAATTAGGAGACCCGTCAGATGAGGGCTTGAGAGTTGTATGCTGGGGCATCTAGTTCCAGAGTTGAGGATGTTGAGAGGAGCACCACTGAGAGTGTGGAGATTTCTATGGTCACCATTAAGGGTTTCCTTACTACAGAGGTTGCGGGTTGCGGGAAATCGGACCCGCCTGCTTATTTATTTTCGGCGCTATGCGCCTCAAGTTTGCTTCACCTACCATCCTGTCTTTACATTTTTTATGCATTGGGGACAATTGCATGCTTTTTTTAGGGGTGGGGTAAATGGAAAGTGAGTGTTAGGGTGAAGTCTGAGTATCCCAACTCATGATCCTCTCTTAGGGGTTTTCTTGCCGGTGTTCTTTTGTCCCAAGAGACTGATTACTTTCCTATTTAACTGACATGTCGTAACTTGTACAAAATATGAAAGTGAAATATGAAGAATGATGGCTAAACATGAATGATATCCCATTCTAAGAAAATGCTTGCATGAATAGGAATAAAGAAGTTGAATGTGTTGGATCTAATCATGACATAGATATGCACCCACTGCATGACTCTCAATCTAGGTGTCTGACAATCTGATAGTGTAATGAGGTGTCAAGAGAGTGTTAGGAAATTTGATTTTTCAACTGTTGGTACCTAGATAGAACTTGCCCAGTTAATCCTGCAAAAGGTATCTGCGTTAGACAATTAGGAAAGGATCATAGGTTCTTGTTCCAAATTAGCAAACATCTAGCCTAAAGTATTGTGAACCAAATGAAATTGTTATCCCTTTTTGATTAAAATATGTTGAGCCTATAATAGACCTTTCTTTTCTTCACCAACTCACCTTCCCTGGATATAATGTGTTGGCCCTGGTCTCTCCTTGGACATGTGCACCTCAACTTAGGCTAAAAGCATATGTTGAGGGTGGCTAATGCAGAAACTAACCTCGTCTTGAACCTGACCCAACCTTGGGTAATATGTACCTTGACTCATGGAAAAGCCATAAATTGAGGGTGGCTATTATGAGTGATAACCCGAAAAATGGGTATGAAAAGAGTAATGTGGAAAACTAAAGAAAAAGTGATCAAGAGAATTGACTCAGTTAAAATTTTCAAATGAAGGGAAAAAAGGAAAGAAAGAAAAGAGTTGAAAGCCATATGTACCATACCTGACCCTGAGACTACGTTAAAAGCCAAGAAAGTCCTATCGCGATCCTAAGAGTTTAATGTGGTGAACTTAAGCAGTGAAAATAAGGGCAAGCTTATAGCGACAAGTACTAACTAGGTGTGAATTTGTTTTGAGCGTGAGTGTTTAATAATGATCCCTATACTCAAAGCTAAAATTACCGTGCGAAAAAAGAGGATATCTTTTGAGTGAGGGCACAAGTTGCAATATAAGAAAGTTGGTACCTTGGCGAGAGGAAAAAGAGTAGAGGTGTTGTTGCATGGTGAGTATATGTCATGGTCTGATCCACATGAGTTAGCCTATCAAGCCTAAGAGTAGAAGCATGCACTAAAGCAACCAAAAAGTTGGGATTGATAGCCAAGTGATTGTGAAAGCTTAAAAGAGGATACTTTTGTACAAAGTGTTGTGTTGATTCATAGTGCATCGCTTGAGGACAAACAACGAATTTAAGTTGAGGGTTTTGATGTACCTTGGTTTCACGGTACATTCAATGCTTTTTCCTTAAGATTGGTATGTGTCTAGAGCCTTTTTGTAATAATTTTAACATGTTTTTATCTTTGTTTTGCAGGAAAGGTGTCCAAAACCAAAACACAGAAGGCAGCTGATATTTAGTGCAGAAGTGACCCACGAAGGCCATCGACGGACCGTCATCTCATCGACGGACCGTAGATGGTGACCGTCGATTGGAAGTTCAGGCATCAAGAGAAACTCTGGGAAATCTGACCAAGTGTGGGGCTACGGAAGGATCAACAATCTGTCTATGTATCGACAGACCGTCCTAGTAAATCATCGATCTGATCTGAGAATGTCCCAGTACCCGAAGTTGAAGAAAATCTAAGTATGGAACGACGGAAGGCATAGACGGACCGTAGGTGCATCTACAGACCATGTTGTTGGTTGGATCAGAGAAGATGCTAGTTGAAGGATAAAAAAAGATGCTAAGTCTTTCATCGACGGACTGTCTGTGGTAGTCGTCGATTGAACCCGCGTTTTTTGGACAACTTTCCTTATTTTAATACCTTTTAATTTAGGACAATATTTTCTATAAATAGGGTGTAAAATCTCATTTTTGGGGTAGGATTCTATTATGACTTTTCTTAGTTTGTTTTTGGAGATTGGGTTTTGCAACTTTAGCATTAATTTAATTTTCCGGATTTGGTTTTCAAGTGAATTCTTATTATTTCAAGTTGAATTTCTGGATTTTATTCGAATTTTTCAAAGTAAGTTCATGATTTATTGTTTATCTACTATGAATTGTGTTCTTCTATGCATGGGTAACTAAATCCACAACTAGGGTTGTGGGAACCATGGGTTATTAACAAAGTAAACCTAACTTAATAACAAATCTCAAATAGGTTATTGCATGCATTAATAGTTCTTTCGTTTAGAAGTCTTTTTAACGAGTGCACGCGTTAGAATTAGCCTTATTGCTACTTGCCTGACCAAGGATGTAGTTAATAGGAAAAGAATTATCAACATAGATTTAGTAGGATACTGTTTAATAGGCTAGTCTTGATTGGTGCGAAGTAATAACTAAGTCATACATCGAATACGATGCTTAATATGAAGTAAAGGTAAGGGTTAACACTTAAGACACA
Source organism: Solanum pennellii (assembly GCF_001406875.1). Classification (NCBI taxonomy): domain Eukaryota; kingdom Viridiplantae; phylum Streptophyta; class Magnoliopsida; order Solanales; family Solanaceae; genus Solanum; species Solanum pennellii. The sequence goes on along the minus strand of NC_028637.1, from coordinate 13,122,213 downwards.
CGTAGCCGGACCAACGTACGGGGTGATATTCTCTAAATGTCAGACCAAGGATTTAGAGATACCTAACGTATCACTTTACATGCAAAACACTAGGGAAGAATTGTTATAGCTAGGGATACGGCGTTATGGACCTACGAGGAACACTTGCACTCTAGTTTCTCTCACAACTTAATAAACACCAAAGATTTAATCATGTTACTTGTTTTACTTAGCAATATTAAAAGACTTTTGTTTCACAAAATCCCTCTTTTACTTTCCTGTTTTCGGAAAGGACTTGACTAAATAGAAGTAATTGTACATTGAAGTTAAGTTCTAAACCATTTTCCTAGTGGGATCGATCCCAACCTAATCAGTTGGATTCTTTACTTGATACGACCGCTTATACCTTTTAGGGAGGTATAATTTGAGCGTATCAGAGTTTATTCTAGGTTGTGATAGTAGATAACCAGCACCCAACCGTTTATAAGAAGGTAGCTAGCCAGATGCATTTGAGCTCCAGTCTTTCACAGGTTGTCCATGCTCGCTACAGGGGCATTCAAAGGCTTGCTCTCTCCCAGAGACGTTTTTAATATGGCAATTACTCTATGCCATACTTCAGACATGCCAAGCCACATATGATCTCTTATTGATTGTCGTAAATGCTTCACCAGTGTTTGTGCAGGCTCTCCAAGAGAAAGGACTTCCAGCGTTTGCCACTGACTTCCTCATGGGTGGTGTTTTTGCTGTTGTGTCAAAGACTGCTGCTGCCCCTATTGAGTGTGTCAAGATTTTGATCCAAAACCAAGATGAGATGATTAAGGCTGGTAGACTCTCAGAACCATTCAAGGGAATTGGAGATTGTCTTAGGAGGACAATTAAAGATGAAGGATTTGCTTCCTTGTGGAGAGGAAACACCGCTAATGTCTTTTGTTACTTTCGCACTCAAATATACCATTTACTTACATTTAATACTACAATTCCTGAATACGAAGATATATGGGTGCTGGTTGTTTAGTTGTTTTTTTTTTAATATTGGTTGATATTGTGTTCCACAGGCATTGAACTTTGCACTTAAGGACTACTTCAAGAGTCTCTTCAACTTCAAGAAGGACCGCGATGGCTACTGGAAGTGATTTGCAGGTAACTTGGCATCTGGTGGTGGTACTGGTGCTTCCTCTTTGTTCTTTGTTTACTCCCATGACTACACTCGTACTCGTCTTGCGAATGATACCAAGGTTGCAAAGAAGGGAGGTGGTGGCAGACAATTTGATGGGTTGGTTGCTGTCTACAGAAAGAAACTTAAATCTGATAGAGTTGTTGGCTTGTACCGTGGGTTTAACATTTCATGTGTTGGTATCATTGTGTACCGTGGTTTGTACTTCGGAATGTATGATTCACTAAATCCAGTGTTGTTGACTGGAAAGATGGAGGTTAGTTATCCATCTATTTTTGCTTTTTCCCGTTGCTAGTTCGATGATATCATATGTTGATAGTTGTGTTCAGATGCTTACAATAGAATGTTATGGTTGGAATATGACTTCATTATATTAGGAGACATTGACCATTTCTTTAAAATTGTCTTGATGGTTACAGGTATCTTTGCTAGATTTGATCTTGGATGGCTCATCACCAATGGTGCTGGTCTTGCCTCGTAACCTATTGACACAGTTAGAAGATGAATGATGATGACATCTGGTGAGGCAGTGAAGTACAATAGCTTGTTCGATGCATTCAACCAAATCCTTAATGAGGGTCCCAAATCTTTGTTCAAGGGTGCTGGTGCTAACGTCCTTCATGCCGTTGCTAGTGCTGGTGTGTTGGCTGGTTATGACAAGCTTTGGTTGATCATTTTTGGAAAGAAATATGGCTCCGGTGGTGCCTAATTCAGACAGTAATGTCTTTTTAGAATTAGATTATGGTGATGATGAAAATCCTTCTTATTAAAGTTTCATTTAGGGCTGGGATATTTTATGTTTTTTTCCCTACCCATTTTGAAATAATTTATAATTTTAGAGCGGGTTAGAACTTTGAACCTGCAATTAATCGTTCCCTTGTTTTAAAGGGTATTTTGTCATGCAGACCTTTATATTCATAGTAGAGGTTACAGATTTTCATAATCAATTTTAGATTGAATTAAATTCAAAGCTGAGTCATCTGATAGTTGAATATATTACTATAATTTTTTCACATTCGTCCTTATATTTAGCTTATGATAGTATCATCACAACTCTGTTTATCTCTTTACTACTGTTGTGCAATGTTCTTTTAAATTCTGCATAAGCTTGAGCTTGCAATGGGATGATTGTCTCCAGATTGAGATCTAGAAGATTAAATTACGTATAAGACTTGTTTAGAAATTAAATGTTAGTATTGATTAGCAAGATATGTTTAGCGTCCCTGGGATGATTCGGTTGGCTTGGAGGGTGGTTATCCACACAGATGAATCAGCATAGATCCTTCCTCAATATTTTTTGAGTCGAGACTATCACATTGGGGAGTCTAGTACGTTTACATTGCCTGTGTCGTTTGCAGGTTATATACAGTAGGGACACTCAGTGCTTACAAAGTATTCACTACAATGTGAGCGGTTACTGGTTATCTTGGGTTCCAAAAAAAGAATAAGTGGTTACAGGTTATCTTGTGTTCAAAAATAAAGAAAAAGATATGTTTAGCAAAAGAGTAGAACAAAATTTTTATGTTCTTTTTGCCATTCAATTTTTAGTTTATGTGATATTATTTCTTGTGTGCTGAAAAAAACGTAAGTTTCAAAATTTAAAAATTCTTTAATTTAAATCTTTCATTCATGACATCTTTAGAAACTACTCCCTTCCCTAATACTTGTCGACTTTTGAATTGATACATATATTAAGAAAATAATGATTGATATAGTAAATTTACTATTTTACTCTTATTAATGTGAAGTTGATAAATTAAAAATTTAAGATTTTCAAGAAGTTTACCTTTTCATAGTAATTAATTGAGAGGACAATAGCTAAAAAAATTTATCTTTTCTTGATTTGTTAAAATGAACAAATAATTAGAGACAACTAAAAAAAGAAAAAATGGACAAATAATTAGAAACATGAGTACATATTCCAGAATTTCTTATATGCAAATGTTATGCATTCCCTCGTTAATTTCTTTCTTAAATGTCGCACTCAATATTTTTGGGATCTTTAGAACATAATTGTTCAAAATTTTCATGAAGCTTAAAGAAAAATATTATCACATTAAAAATTACTCTATTTTTATTTGTCTACTGTACTTAAAAATAGTTATCGAATAATATTTGTCTAGTTTGAAAATTAAGGGAGAATTTATTTTTGGGTCTATTTTAGCTTTACTATTAAATACCTATTATTTTATATCTAATACATATCTCAAAGCATTAAATTTAATATATTCAAAGCGTGATATAATAACATCATTTGTATTATTTATTATTTCTTAAAGTGTGTGTAACAAATCAATAGTCGATCATGATTGATGGACATAGGAAGTAAATAAGTCAAGTTGTATTTAATATAACAATTACTCCCTTTGTCATTTTTATTTGTTATTGTTTGACTTGACACGCCCAAGAAATAATTATCCATATAGGGTAATGCTAAATGGACAGAAAAATTGGCCAAAATTTAGCCAAAAAGATAAAAAGACTATAAAACAAAAGTAACTTTTTTTCTATTTCCTAAACTCCTTGAACTACTAAAATACAAACTTTTTGGCTACCAAGTAAAATAAAAGTGGTTTTTGTGTATATTTATGTGTGCATAATTTATTTGATTTATTTTTAATAACAAATATTGTTCAGTTAATTAAAAAATTGTATGCAAAGTTAAAAAAATATTTTTGTACTTTCAGTTTTATGCATTAATTTTTTAATTTCATTTTTATACATTAATATTGTTTTCATTACTATACCATACGAATCATATTCTACATATATATAAATATAACCTACACTCCTTTCTCTACCCCTTCCCCGAACTCAATTATGTACACAATTTACTAATGCATACCTTTGAAAAGTTATTTTGTCGCTTAAAATAAATCTCTTTATTGAAGAAGATAATTAAATTTTTCATTAATAATAATTACAAATGACAATCTTATCTACTTAAGATTATACTTAATTAGTAAATTTAGTGGCGCTATGCACGATTTTTTTTTAATCTTCAATTTCAAATAAATTAAATGATAAACTTCAGCACTTAGATGTGTAATTCATGATCCGTGGATTTGATTTTATCCAAAATTAAAAATAAAATTCTTAAATTATGACCATATAATACCTATTTTTTAATAATCTCTCATTCAATATATTAGACAATCAAAAATAATAATAAAGAAAAATAAAGGCCACAACACATTTGAAGCTCAAATAAAACAGGTTAATATATTACCACATTCATCTATGATTATCACTCTTGATACCTTTTAATTTGGTTTAATAAAAGAAAATTATTAAATTGCAATAGAAAAAAAATGGTTAAATTAATTGAGCGTCATGTTTATTGTGAATTTATATTGAATTTTTCTTTGAATATAATCAACTAAATAGATTCTTCTATATAATGGATGTTTTTCAAGAGAAAAAATAATGTAATATTGGAAGTTCGATATTTATAGAAAATAATAATAACTAAAGAAAGACTTTTGTAATTTTTAATAACATGTTAATTTTTTATTTTATAATCATTCCAAACAAGAATTAACCTATATATAAAAATTGGTAGAATTATTTCACTAATTTTAACCATAAATAAAAAATTAAAGTAATCATATAATACTAATTAAGAGGATGTTTCAAAAAGAATAAATATAAGATTACTCAAAACCTAATGATCAATTATAATACTTTAAAATAGATGTATTTTATGTAGGATTCTTAAATTACAATATTGGCTAATGTATGTAAATAAAGTATAGCATAATTAGTGTATACATTTTTTTTAGAAATATTTTCATTTAATATAGAGTTTTATATCGAAGGAGACAATTAAAATTCATGTTAATAATAGACAAAATTAGATTATTCTCCAATTAAAAAATATATTAACTACTCGATAATACTTAATTTAATTGAATTAAGTATAACTTTCAAATTTGCAATTGACTCTTTTTAAGGGATAATGCACAAGTACCCCCTCAACCTATGCCCGAAATTCAAAATACACACTTATACTATATTAAGGTCCTATTACCCCCTCTGAACTTATTTGATAAGTAATTTCTTACCCCTTTTCGTCCTACGTGGCACTAGTTTGAAAAAAAATCAACCAGCGTTGGGCCCAGAAGATAGTGCCACGTAGGCCAAAAAAGGTTAAAAAATTACTCATAAAATAAGTTCAGGGGGTAATAGGACTTTAGTATAGTATAAGTGTGTGGGGATTTCGGGCATAGGTTGAGAAGGTACTTGTGCATTTTCCCTTTTTTTTTTAATAAAATCAATGAATAAACTTATATATACCATGATTAACAGACCGGTCATATAACGTGTATGCTTTTTCTTTGCGAAGAAAATAAGAATATAATTTTTAGAATTAGATGTTTTAAATAGAAAATATATAATTAGACATTTATAACTATAAACATATCAAATTTTGTATATTCTAATTGCTCTAAACAAATTTACAATGACTTATAATAATTATTAAAATTATGTCACCATTTCTAATCACAAATACACGATTAGTTACTTCAATTATATTAATTTAGACGATGTCTCAAAATAAAAATATAAATATAAATAAAATTGTATGCATATTTATGTATTGTATATGTTCATAAATAGTTAAGCCCTATTCTTAATTGAATAATCAATAAAATTATATATATAATCACAAAATTCTATTAAGACATATTTTTAAATTATAAAATCAAAAATTATATTAACTTTAGTTATAAAGTATATAATTTAAACAATCAAAAGATTACAAATACATATTTTATGTATAACTATCGATTTTATAGAACTTAAACAATTATTCTAAGAAAATTTGAACATATGATATAAATTTATTTAAATATATCAGTTATAAATTACTTTATTATAGGTTATATTAATACTTAATAAATATAAGTAATAATGTTCAAGTTATAAAATAGACATAAAATATGGGCGCGAAAATATAACACTAGTACATAATTCTTTGAGGTTTCTATTAATTACTATATATAACTAGAATCAAGACATATGAAATATATGATTCTTATAATTTTATATGTCTGAAGTGTATTGAATTTTTAAATGTCGTTATTGAAATAATTTTAAATAATATTTAAAATATAAATAATTTAAAATAGTTTTTTTTACGAAAAAGGGCCTAAAATACCCTCGAATATTGGAAATAGTACACAATTACCCCTCATCCACCTATTGCCCTCAAATACCCTTTTCATCCACCTTTGGGTCCAAATTTATCCCCCTCATTAACAGAGTACAATTTAAAATGATTAAATAATATTTTTAATTGCGTGGCACCCAATCATTGGTTGTATTTTAATTATTTAATATAATTTTAAATCAATCCATTACTCACCAATTATTAACTAAACTCACCCCAAATGTTATTAAACCCGCTTCACCCAATGCAAAAACTCATCTAATTAAAGAACCCTAAAACCCAAGTAAACACTTCAGTTCTTCCAAAAAAAAATTCAAGATCTACGGAGGGTTTAGAACCTCAGTGTTTCTTCTTCAAGGGAAGAAATTGAAGAAGAAACAGACATTTATAACAAAAACATTCTAATAATGAAATTTTGAGTTTTTAATGTTGGTACTTCTGTTTTATAAGCCTTCATTTTTCTCATGTACGTGTATATCCCTTTAGATTGGATGCTTTTGATAGTCAACTTTTAGCAACAACTCAATTGAGACGCAATTCTCCTTTATAATTACCTTCTAATATTAAGACCTCCAAAATAGTATGAATTCACGTTTATTAGGATACAATTCATCTCGTTATAAAGTTTTTGATGCATATATAATTTTAGTCGAATCCAATAAAAGAAAACAGAGATAATACTAGTAATTCTCTGGCACTATACAAATAAAAGCAACTGCATTTCAAACAAAACCACATCAATTTCACATAAAATCAGTTAACAAAAATCCATAGTAATTTTATTTTATTTTTTAGTTCAACCAAAGAAACTGGGAGAAATTGAAGAAGAAACAGACATTTATAACAAAATGAAGAGAAGAACACTTAGGTTCTAAACCCTCCGTAGATCTTGAATTTATTTGGAAGTATTGAAGTGTTTATTTGGGTTTTAGGGTTCTTTAATTAGATGGATTTTTGCATTGGGTGGGTCGGGCGGATTTAGTAAAAAATGAGTGGGTAATGGATTGATTTAAAATTATATTAAATAACTAAAATACAACCAATGGTTGGGTGTCACGTGATTAAAAGTATTATTTCATTATTTTAAATTGTGCTCTTTAATGAAGGGGGGTAAATTTGGACCCAAAGGTGGATGAGAAGGGTATTTGGGGGCCAATAGGTGAATGAGGGGTAATTGTGTTCCATTTTCAATACTTTGAGGGTATTTTAGGCCTTTTTTCAATTTTTTTATGATGTGTTGATTTCTAACATTTTTTTTTATCTTTATAAAAATGTTGTCCAAATTATGTTGGATTATTATTATTATTAGGGAAAATGCATAAGTACCCCCTCAACCTATGCTCGAAATTTCAGAGACACACTTATGTTATACTAAGGTCCTATTAACCCTTGAACTTATTTTATAAGTAATTTTCTATCCCTTTTCGGTCTACATGGCACTAGATTGAAAAAAAATGTCAACCAGCGTTGGGCCCACAAAATAGTGCTACTTAGGCCAAAAAGGGGTAGAAAATTATTAATAAAATAAGTTCAGAGGGTAATAGGACTTTATTATAGTATAAGTTTTGTTGTTGTTGTTGTTGTTGTTGTTGTTGTTGTTGTTGTTGTTATTATTATTGTTGTTGTTGTAGTTATTGTTGTTGTTGTTGTTAACTTTACGATTTAAATTTGATATGCTTCTTTTAAATAAAGTGGTTCACATATATCTGATAACTGTTTTGCTTGATGGAAGTGAAACTATCGATTTTTTAGAATTTATTTGTTTTAGTTTTTTATTAAAACAAAACTAATATAAGGATATATGATCCATCTCATAAAGTTTAGTTGTATATTTGATACTTCTTACAAGTGATTTTTTTTTCAACGACCAGTTCAGTCTTAAATATTTTATTTGTGGATTTATTTGCTTATCATTATCGAAATATTTTATTCTGAAAAAGGGTGAAAAATAAAAAGAAAGAGTGAGAAAGGAATAAAAGAGTGAAAAGAAAAAAAAACTATAATTATTTTCTTTTGAAGTGATATTTGTAATTTTATGAGTAAGTTTATTTTGTAATATAAATTTTAAATTTTATATTCTAAATTTTAATTTTTGTATTCTAATTATCAATTAAAATTTTTGTATTCTTTATAGATTTTTATGAGAAAATATGTATTGGCCTTTGACCATTTCAAAATATTTTATATAAGAAATAAAAGTCATGTATTTATCTGAAAACTGTAACGACCTGTTTAGTCGTTTTGAGCAGCAGATTTTATTTCTGGAAAATTGGCTGAGGAAACGGACCCCACGACGGAACGTCACAGGCACGACGGACCGTCGCAGGGTCTCGTTTCAGCATACTTAGAAATTCTGAAATTGGGTACTGAAAATCGACTTTCTGTAATCTGTGACGGACCTGCAGGACGTGCCGTCACATCCACGACGAGCCGTCGTAAGCTCCCGTTGCAAAACACTTCAACTCTTGAGAAATTGGTACGGGAAACGAGTCTCTGACCGTCAGGACGGAGGTGCAGGACGGACCGTCACAGGTGTGACGGGCCGTCACAGTCCACCTGGATTGTGGGAGGTTGCGACGACCATTGTGACGGACCGTCGCAGGCACGACGGCCCGTCACAGGTTGCGCAAGTCCCAGGCAGAATCGGATTTCTTCACACGTTTTAAGGGACGCATTGGACTATT
>NC_028637.1:13038749-13104512 GCF_001406875.1 Solanum pennellii | reverse complement strand
TTGTTTTATTTAATGAGTTTAAGTCTTCCGCATTATTTTCTGTTGATATATGTTAAAATGATAAGGGTTAGATTGGTTGGTTCGCTCACATAGGAGGGAAATTGTGGGTGCCAGTCGCGGCCCCGGTTTTGGGTCGTGACAAAAACTTTCTCATTTATTGAAGCATAATTACGGAATGAATTAATAAAAATATAAATTTACAAAGAAGGGTAGAGAGTTGTCAAAAAATAAATCAGTTTATATTGTGAATACATATTTGAGCGATTATGGCCAAATTTTCTGGCCAAAAGAATTTTTTCTATCCACGTATGTATTCATCAAACTACCCTATTAAATGATGTTTAGTATCAAAATGTTGAAAAAAATAATTTAAGGAATAAATATTTATTGTTGAGGCTAAAACATGAAAAATAATAATTGTCTAATTGTCTTTTTTTGAAATACTAAAAGTGACAAGTACTCCCTGAGTTCACTTTTAATTGTAACAATAATTATTGATATAAGTATTTTACAAAAATAACCCCTAGTAAATGATGTCTTGAAAATTGATTTGAAAAAATAAGTGTTATAATGTGGATAAATTATGAAAAAAATTTATGTCTTTTCTTGATATGTAAAAAGTGACTAATTAAAACTGAAAATCTATTTTAAGAATGAGTAATAAGTAAAAGTGAATGGAGGAACAAAATAAAAAAACTTATATTCTGTATGATTTGTCTTGACATAAAATTTAATAAAGTAGAATTTTAAATTTAGTCTTAAATGTACAACATATCACTTAATCTTATGATTTAATATTTTATGTTTGAAAGTTTTACTAAAGAATTGCTAAAAATGAAGACATTGATTTTTAAGTACACTAAAAAAGAAAATAGGATAATAATTGAAAAAAAAAAGAATATTGTGGTACGTTATTTGCAAATGTTCTTCCAAACTAAAATTATACAAAACATACTGATTTTTTTTTAATAAAAAAAATAATATAGTTAATTTTCTTTACACTTCTTTTTTCTTTTCATATTTAACAATACATACTCTTTGAATTTTAATTTATTTGTCATATTCTTCTTTTAATTTATTTGAAAAAGAGTTCCTATTATCTCTTTAGGAACTCCTTATCAAACTTTCCATGTGATATAGTTTTAACAATAAAATTAAAAATATTTTGGTATGTCCTTCGTATATTTAGTTTACAGTCATAATTCATTAGTTATCTTTATATTAATTATGTACAAATTATTTTTTATACATTTGTAATCATTTAAAATTTATTAAATATAAATTTATAAAATGATTCGGATTATATTGAATTCATAAATATATTAATCCAAATAAATATTGTGGATTGATATAATTGAGTTAAATATTTAAGTCCAATAAATATGGATTTAATTAAAGTCTAAATTAATTGATTTGGGCTACATTGGATGAACCTGGATTTAATTAAAGTCTAAATTAATTGATTTGGGCTACATTGGATGAACCCAATTTGTTAAACCCAATCTCTTCTCGTTCTAGAGCCCATCTTAGCACCACGTGTGCAGATGATGTGGCATGCCAAGTCAAATAAGAAAACCAATAGAATCATGACATGTGTCAGAGATGACAAGCCCACTCCATAAAACCCAAATGCCATGTCACTTAGATCTGATTGGCTGAACGGAATCCTATTCCAATCGCAACTCCTCTATTCTAAACTATAAATAGGGGTCCTCATAATTCAGAAAAGAGAAAAAAAAATTCTAAACAAGAAGCTAGAGAAATTCTGTGGTACAAACGCCATTTAATTCTCTACAAAGCTACAAGTTTAAGAATTCAAGCATTCAAGTTCAAGAACGATCAAGATCAAGACCACCGAATTCAAGAACAAGCTCGAACCCCTTGAGTTCAAATAAAGTCAAGATCAAGATAAAGTTCAAGTTCAAGTTCATCATAGATTCAAGAACAAGCTTTAAAGCCCTTGAATTTATATTTGAAAAGGCGAATTCAGAGGAATTATAGAGATTGTAACACTCGAATTTGAAATAATAAAACTGATTGTTGCTATAATTTTACGTTCTTGATTATTGTTTTCTCGACGCGAATTTGTTGCAAACAAATTCTGGCACGCCCAGTGGGACAATCTCTAGCTCTCATATCAACTTTTCAAACGTCAAAGAATATCAAGATGACTTCCATGACCGACATGAACAACAACTCTCGATCAACCGCCTCTAAGGCCACTAGCTTCAAGTTCTCTACTGAAGTTGAAGACATCCTTGGTGTTACCTTTGGAAGTTTTGGAGCTGTTACGAGAAGCAAGGCTGCTACACTAGGACAACAAACGCTTCAAGTGTCGTCTGTGTCAACTCCTGTTTTTGGGTCTTCGACTCCAAAAGGAGCAAGTTCCTCCACAAATGCTCTAGAAGGAGGAAGTAGTGTTGCTGAAAAGATCAAGAAGACATTGACTCTACTTGAGCAATCTGGTTCCAAGAACTCTACCACAAGGGAGAACTGTGATTCAACTTATGAATCATCTCCACGTATATCGCGTAACGTGAGTCCACTGAAAATTAACTTACGCGACAACCCATGTTACTCTCCTGCATCTCCGATGATCATGCAAACGATGGTGACTGCTGCTTCCTCTCCTGAGGAACAACTCGCAAATCTGACGAAGTTGGTTGAAGGATTGACGAAGCATGTACAACACCAAGAATCTCGAATTGACAAGTTGATGGACAGTATAGAAGGACTTTTAGATGGAGATTCGAGCCATGCACCTAGAAAGGGCATTAAAGTTCAAGAAATCGAAGATCCTACTAAGAAAGCCCCGTTTGTTATAGAGATGCCAGTTTCTTCTGAAAGAATGATCCCACTCGATCGCTTGAAGGAGTTTATTGAAGACACTATCAAAGATAAGTATGAAGTCTCCACCAAGTCTTCTCATATGTACGCTAAGCCATACACTGCTAGGATTGATAACTTTAAAATGCCTGCTGGTTATCAACCTCCAAAATTTCAACAATTTGAGGGAAAAGGAAATCTGAAACAACATGTCGCGCACTTCGTGGAGACATGTAATAATGCTGGAACATATGGAGACTATCTTGTCAAACAGTTTGTCCGCTCTCTAAAAGGAAATGCCTTTGATTGGTACACGGATCTCGAACCTAACTCTATTGATAGTTGGGAGCAACTAGAACATGAGTTTCTCAATCACTTCTATAGCATAAGGCGCACGGTGAGCATGGTAGAACTCACGAATACTCGCCAACGGAAGGACGAACCGGTCATAGATTTCATAAATCGATGGAGGAACGCGAGCCTAAATTGCAAGGACAGGCTTAGTGAAGCTTCTGCAATCGAAATGTGTATTCAAGGAACGCACTAGGAGCTTCTTTACATCTTGCAAGGAATAAAACCAAAATCTTTCGAGGATTTAGCTACTCGCGCTCATGATATGGAGTTGAGCATGTCATCTGCCGGAAAAGATATGACTATTGTCCATGATCCTCGCAAAGGAAGGGACAAGCAGGAACCCAAGAGATGGAGCAAGTTTCTGCCCAGAAATGACAACAAAGAATCCATGAGTGTAAATGTATCACCCGCAAAGTTCACCACGAATGAGGGCGTAAAACAAAATGTGAGAACGACTTTCCAAGCACGTTCAAATCAAAAGTCGACGCTAAGGGATATGCAAGAAAAAAAGTATCCCTTCTTGGATTCTGACGTTTCTGAAATTTTTGATGAATTGCTTGATTTAAAACTCATTGACTTGCCAGAGATGAAGTGACCCGATGAAGCTGGAAAAACTGATGACCCAAACTATTGCAAGTATCACAGACTTGTGAGTCATCCTCTCGAAAAATGTTTTGTCTTTAAGGATAGAGTGATGCGATTGGTTAACGAAAATAAATTTACCCTTGATGATGAGAAGGCTAGTTCTAACCAGATCTCTATCACGTTTGGGTCATTGGATCCGATCCAAATGTATATCTCTGAAAAGCATGAAGAAAGGCAAGTAGAACAGGACATTGACATAGATGGTGATGAGGGTTGGATTCTTGTAACTAGGAGAAGACGCAACAAGTCAAGCTTACGAAAAGAATTATCCGAGCAACCGGTTAGAGGAAAAATGGTGAAGAAATCAGAGAAGCAAAAATCAATCAAGCGCCCCAAAAAGGCAAAGGTTGAAGTGCATCACTACCAAAAACCTCGACGTCTTGTGACACTAGAGGAATTCTTGCCAAGCTCGTTCGACACAAAGTCTACTCAAGGCAATGTCGAGGCATCATGTTTCAATGTGGATAAAGGACAAACAATAAAGGTGCCTCCTACTGTAAAAGAAGGAACAATGAGTGAATCCTCACCAAAAGTGTCTCCTGGGGAAGAAGAAAAAGAAACAAGGGAAATCTCAGAAATGATGTCTCTTTCATCTTCTAAAAAATCTATTGAACTTTCTTCCCAAGAAACACATGTCTGTGATACTAAAATCACATTTACGGATAACGATCTTCTATTTGGTGAAACACTACACAATCTTCCTTTGTATATGGTGGGTCATGTGCTAGAGAAGAAGATAAATAGAATCTTAATAGATGAAGGATCTGGAGTCAACATTTTGCCTATTTACACATTGAAGGAACTTGGCATCACGACTAGGGAACTTAGTGAAAGTCGTCTGTTGATATAAGGATTTAATCAAGGCGGGCAGAGGTCCATAGGCTCTATTAAATTAGAGATCCACATGGGAGATTTGCGATCAAGCGCATGGATGCATGTGATAGACGCAAAGACATCATACAATATATTACTTGGCAGGCCTTGGGTACATGAGAATAAAATTGTCTCATCTTCTTACTATCAATGTTTGAAATATCTTGAAGGTGGAATTAAAAGAAAGATAGTTGCAGATGATAATCCTTTCACCGAAGTGGAGACACACTTTGCGGATGCGAAATTCTATATGAGAAGTTATGTTGTTAAAGGGATCAAATCCAATTACGTCAAATCAATCAAGATTGATAATATCGTAAGCAAAAGAATTGATGCAGCTATCGAAATGGTGAAAATTGACAATAAGACTCTTGTCCCATTCTTAATGAAGGGAAGATCCTGTCTTCAAAGAAGAAGCAGACTTCTAGGCTTTGCTATGTTCCAAAAGAGAAGAAAAAATAAGATCAACCATCTAACCTTGAATAAAATGCATTAGGAGGGCTAACTCTTCCTATCAGACGGATTGATGCAATAAACTTGTCTGCAAAGTTGCCAGAAAAGTCAGTCGCTCAAGATCAAGTGCTAGATATGGCTCTCCCTACAAAGCGCACAAGAGAAGGTTTTGATCCCAATGCCTACAAGTTATTTGTGAAGGCAGGATCCAACCCTAGCGAGCCATCAGCGCTAGGGAAACTCCCTTCACAAGATACAACTAGGAAAGCGCGTGAAGTCCTAGGTTATAGCCAACCGCTGCCAATTCGCATTTCCATAAGAAGGGCCAGTAATAATCATATAACTTTTGAAGATGACGTCACTGCTCCGAATAAAAGGCCTTTTGTCTTTGATCGACTTGGTGAAGCGACAACAAGAATTTCTGTGTTTGAGAGGTTAGGTCCTCTGAAGAAGAATAACAAGAACCTGAGAAGTTATTTGAAAGTTACAAAGCCTATTTCACATTTGATTCGAAAGGATTTCAGAAGTTTGATTCCTTCTAGGATGAGGCGACGAGTGGAGCTTATGGTTTCCTGTAAAGAGGAACTCAAGGCAAAGGTTCATACTGTGGTTTACACCAAAGAGCGCGAGGAAGATGAAGAAAGTGTAGGTTCCTCAAATCATGTTACAATCCAAAATGAGTACGATTCTTTGCCTCAAAAGAAGATTGAGGAAGAGGTAGAAGATATTGTCTCGTGTTGTTATATATCAGTCAATGACAATGATCCTGTGGAAGAGGAAGATGCTAAAGATACTCCACCAGCACTTGAAGAAGGAGTAAAGATCACAATAGATCCTTTGAAGGAAGTTAACCTTTGCACTGATGAAGGTTCGAAGCCAACTTACTTGAGTGCGTTTCTAGAAATTGATGAAGAAGTCGCTTACATGAATATACTCAAAGAATATAGAGATGTATTCGCTTGGAGTTACAAAGAAATACCTGGATTGAATCCTAGAGTAGCGGTCCATCAATTGGCAGTCAAAAATGGTTCTCGTCCAGTTAAACAAGCTCAAAGACGTTTTCGACCAGACTTGATTCCGTTGATAGAAAATGAAGTTAACAAACTCATTGAGGCAGGCTTTATTTGTGAGGTCAAATATCCTACATGGATTTCAAGTATTGTTCCTGTGAGGAAGAAGAATGGTCAAATTTGAGTTTGCGTTGACTTCAGAGATCTCAATAATGCATGCCCTAAAGATGAGTTTCCTCTTCCCATTCCAGAGTTGATGATTGATGCCACCACTGGTTATGAGGCAATGTCGTTCATGGATGGTTCTTCTGGATATAATCAAATCCGCATGTCACCAAAATATGAAGAACTCACTGCATTTTGCACGCCAAAAGGTATTTATTGCTACAAAGTGATGCCATTTGGTTTAAAGAAAGTTGGCGCCACATATCAAAGGGCTATGCAAAATATCTTTGACGACTTGCTCCTTAAAAATGTTCAATGTTATGTTGATGATTTGGTAGTAAAGTCGAGGAAGAGGGGTGATTATTTGAAAGACTTAAGGATGGTGTTTGATTTACTCGGAAGATATCAACTAAGGATGAATCCATTGAAATGTGCCTTCGGAGTTACTTCCGGCAAGTTCCTTGGCTTTATTGTGAGACATCGAGGAATTGAAATTGATCAAGCCAAAGTCGATACAATATCAAAGATGCCTGAACCTCGAGATATTCATGAGTTAAAAAGTCTCCAAGGAAAGTTAGCCTACTTGAGAAGGTTCATCTCAAATCTAGCGGGGAGATGTCAACCATTCAGTCATCTCATGAAGAAAGGTGCTCCTTTTAATTGGGATCAAACATGTAGCAAAGCCTTTAAAAGTATCAAATCGTATCTAGCGAAACCTCCGGTTTTGGCAGCCCCTATACTTGGAAAACCATTGATACTCTGTAGGAGCCCTGTTAGCTCAAGAGAATAGTGAAGGCAAAGAAAATGCTCTTTATTACATAAGTAGAACGATGACGCCAAATGAGCTAAATTATTCGCCACTTGAAAAGTTATGCTTGGCACTGGTCTTCTCAATTCAAAAGATGAAGCATTATTTTCAAGATCATGTTGTCCGCCTTATTTTAGAGCAAATCCCATCAAGTTTGTTATGTCAAAACCTGTCCTTAGTGACCGACTAGCAAGATGGTACCTCCAATTTCAACAATTTGAGATTGTGTACATCCCTCAAAAATCCGTGAAGGGACAAGCACTAGCGCATTTCTTAGCAGACCATCCTATACCAAATGATTGGGAGTTAACTGATGAGTTTCCTGATGAAGATGCGATGTTAATTGAAGTTCAACCTCCTTGGAAAATGTACTTTGACGGAGCTGCACATCGCGGCGGAGCTGGTGCTGGCGTGGTGTTCATCACTTCACAAGAAGAGATTCTACCATTCTCGTTTACTCTAAGACAATGTTGCTCCAATAATGTTGCTGAATATCAAGCACTGATACTTGGACTTGAAATGGCCGTTGACATGAAACAATTACATTTACAGGTCTTTGGTGACTCTCAATTGGTGATTAATCAACTCTTAGGAAGTTACGAGGTAAAAAAAAGCCTGAATTGCGACCTTATCCTGATTATGCTCAAAAGTTGATAAGATGGCTTGGGGATGTAACCCTTCAACATGTGCGTCGAACAGAGAATAAGAAAGTTGATGCATTGGCTACTCTAGCTTCAACGCTAACCCTTCCTGATCAAACGCAAGTAATTGTCTGTCAAAAATGGATAGTACCACCGTCAAATGAGGAAGAATATATTGAAAATAAGCTTGATCATATCGTCGCCATTGTTGAAGCTGCGAAGGAAGATTGGAGACAACCCATCATTGACTACCTATGTTATGGAATACTTCCAGAAAATCCAAGAAGAAGGACTGACATACGTCGTCGTGCACCTCGTTTCCTTTACTACAAGGAAACATTATATAGAAGATCATTTGAGGGTATGTTATTACGATGTTTGGGAGAGGAAGAAGCGATTCAAGCTCTGCAAGAAGCACACTCAGGAGTATGTGGATCACATCAATCTGGACCAAAACTTCATTTTCACATAAAAGGATGGGGTATTACTGGCCAACCATAGTGAAAGATTGCTTATATTATGCCAAGAAACGTGATGCTTGTCAATTTCATGCGAATTTCATTCATCAGCCACCCGAAGTATTGCACCCAACCATCGCATCTTGGCCATTTGACTCTTGGGGACTGGATATTTTAGGACCATTACCAAAGTCTTCTGGTGGACACTTGTACATCTTGGCTGCAACTGATTACTTTTCAAAATGGGCTGAAGCTGTCACTCTTAAAGAGGTGAAGAAAGAGAATATTGCAAATTTTATCCGAGTAAAATTATCTATCGCTTTGGCATCCCTCGCTATATAATAACAGACAATGGCAAACCATTTGATAACAAGATAATGAACAAGATTTGTGATCTTTTTGACTTTAAGTAACGTAAATCTTCTATGTACCATGTTGCCGCTAATGGTCTTGCTGAAGCATTCAATAAGACTCTATGCAACCTGCTCAAGAAAGTTGTCTCCAAATCTAAACGGGATTGGCATGAAAGAATAGAAGAAGCTTTATGGGCATATAGGACAACATATCGCACACCAACACAAGCAACACCATATTCACTTGCTTTTGGAGTTGAAGCAGTCCTACCACTCGAGCGTCAAATACCCTCCTTAAGGCATGCTATTCAAGAAGGGCTCACTGAGGAAGAAAATGCTCGATTGCATCTTGTTGAGTTAGAAGCACTTGATGAAAAGAGGTTACAAGCCCAACAAAACCTTGAATGTTATCAAGCTCGTCTACCTCGTGCTTTTAATAAGAAGGTTCGCTTGAGGTGTTTTCAAGTTAGAGATCAAGTTCTCGCGGTAAAAAGACCCATCATTACTTCGCACAAGTCTGGGGGCAAATTTACCTCAAAGTGGGTGGACCATATGTTGTACAAGAAGCATATTCAAATGGTGCTTACATGCTTGTTGATGTTGATGTCTTAAGGATCGGTCCTATTAATGCCAAATTCCTAAAGAGATACTATCCTTGAAGTAAGATGATACTCCTTAAGGTACGAGCCTAAACTGCATGTCACTCCTGGCCCGCAAGAGTATAAACTGTGTACGGCACAACCGAAAAAAAGAATAATCACTCAAATCCCCAGAACTACGTTGTGACTTGATCCTCTTTATTGAGGTACGTAGGCGCTTAGAACCATATTCTAAGTTCAGTTGCATGAGTGTCAAAAAATGTTCCCACTTGATCTATTGCATGAAAGTCAAAGCGATATATATTCTATTTTTATCTTTTGTCTCATCAAACTTAAGACTTGCACGAAGTATTGATGGGTTTATGGAAGGGGCAAACCCTTATAAAATATGAATCTCTTATTAGTACGGTGGAAGTCTTTAAATTAGATCAAGTATGCAAATTGGAGTCTTTATATTCTTCGAGTTTATTATTTGAAGTATCCAAATTCTCTAAGTATACAGGTTGAAGTATTCAAATACTCTAAGTATGAAGGTAAGACTTCAAGTATATAAGTAGAAGTCTCCAAATGCGTATGTAATTGAATTCCATGCCTAAAGGTGCGCGAGGTTTGTCCCTTTGCACCTTAAGCTAGCTTTGTTGCGGATTATCCCTCAATAGATCTTTGAATTTCTATGTTTCAAGGTGGACAAACTTGTCCCTTTGCACCTTAAGTTGACTTTTTCACTGGTGTATATTTAAAAGGATCTTTAAATTTTTCATGCCTTAAGGTGGACAAACTTGTCCCTTTGCACCTTAAGTTGACTTTTTCACTAGTGTATATTTAAAAGGATCTTTAAATTTTTCATGCCTTAAGGTGGACGATATTTGTCCCTTTGCACCTTAATCTAGCTTTGTTGTGAATTTATCCTTCAACGAATCTTTAAATTTCTATGTCTTAAGGTGGACAAACTTGTCCTTTTGCACCTTAAGCTAGAGTTCCGACGGATTTATCTTTAAAAGGATCTTTAAATTTCCATGCCTTAAGGTGGACAATATTTGTCCCTTTGCACCTTAAACAGGTCTTTTCACGGGTTTATCCTGTCTCAAGTTGGTTAACCATTCAGGACCTTGTAACACCTTGAGTTTATTTTCAAGGCGGGAGCGTTACACGGTATCCTATTAAAGCTTCAAGTTGGTCAAGCATTTGGGACCTTGTAACACCTTGACTTTATTTTCAAGGCGGGAGCGTTACACGGTATCCTATTAAAGCTTCAAGTTGGTCAAGCATTTGGGACCTTGTAACACCTTGAGTTTATTTTCAAGGCGGGAGCGTTACACGGTAAAGCTTCAAGATGGTTAAGCATTCAGGACCTTGTAATACCTTGAGTTTATCTTCAAGGCGGGAGCGTTACACGGTATCCCATTAAAGCTTCAAGTTGGTTAAACATTCAGAACCTTGTAACACCTTGAGATTATTTTCAAGGGGGGAGCATTACACGGTATCCTATTAAAGCTTCAAGTTGGTCAAGCATTCGGGACCTTGTAACACCTTGAGTTTATTTTCAAGGCGGGAGCGTTACACGGTATCCTATTAAAGCTTCAAGTTGGTCAAGCATTCGGGACCTTGTAACACCTTGAGTTTATTTTCAAGGCGGGAGCGTTACACGGTATTTTAGTAAAGCTTCATGGTTAAGCATTCGGACCTTGTAACACCTTGAGGTTATCTTCAAGGCGGGAGCGTTACACGGTATTCTAGTAAAAACTTCAAGTTGGTTAAGCATGTGGGACCTTGTAAAACCTTGAGGTTATTTTCAAGGCGGGAGCATTACACGGTATTCTAGTAAAGCATCAAGTTGGTTAAGCATTCGGGGCCATGGAGCACCTTGAGAGTTTTATTTATTTATTTTGTTAACGCATGGACGTTAAGCACATTTTTATGTGATAAATCCTTCCATTATGTAGCCACCATAAAATATAAAATTTCTTTTGCTGATCTACAAAAAAAAAGTGAAGGAGAGATTATTACCCGTGAAGATGTTTGAGACTCGAAAGGTATTAAATCTTGAATCTTGGATGTGTTGTAGACCTTTATGTCTAGATTAGGAATCACCAAGTGGATTGTGATTTCGCTGTTCCTACGTCAAGACACGATATTTTTAGTAAGTCACACAAATCTGAAAATTTTTAGCATAGCAGAATCTAGAGCTAACTTCAAAAAATCATCTAGAAAGATTTTGAAGGTTTTAAATTTTGAATTTTGGATATGTTAGAGATTGAAAAGTCTAGTTTCTGAAAAATCAAACGGTTCATGATTTTGAATTTTCTACAATGAGATATGAATTTTCTACGACGAACATGTCAGGCTGTAAAAAAAGTGAAGAATTTTTAGCATGACAGAATCTAGAGCTAACTTCAAAAAATCATCTAGAAAGATTCTGAAGGTATTAAATTTTGAATTTCGGGTATATTAGAAATCAAAAAGTCTAGTTTTTTAAAAATCAAACGGTTCATGATTTTGATTTTTCTACAATGAGATATGAATTTTCTACGACGAACATGTCAGGCTGTAAAAAAAGTGACGAATTTTTAGCATGACAGAATCTAGAGCTAACTTCAAAAAATCATCTAGAAAGATTCTGAAGGTATTAAATTTTGAATTTTGGATATGTTAGAGATCAAAAAGTCTAGTTTCTGAAAAATCAAACGGTTCATGATTTTGATTTTTCTACAATGAGATATGAATTTTCTACGACGAACATGTCAGGCTGTAAAAAAAGTGATGAATTTTTAGCATGACAGAATCTAGAGCTAACTTCAAAAAATCATCTAGAAAGATTCTGAAGGTATTAAATTTTGAATTTTGGGTATGTTAGAGATCGAAAAATCTAGAATCTGAAAAATCAAATGGTTCATGATTTTGATTTTTCTACAATGAGATATGAATTTTCTACGACAGACATGTCAAGCTGTAAAAAAGTGACGAAAATAAATAAAAAAGAAGGAAAATTACCTTGAGTATGCCCTTTTCGTTGTAGGCTCACAATCCGTAATTGAAGATAAAATTATGGAGACAATGTATCCATTTATAGATGTCATGTGGTGGGATAGAATCCTTCTCCCAGTTCAATTACAATTTCTTTTTGGCTTGGGCAATAAAACATATATATGAATATGAAATTGAGTAGGATTAGAATTCCTAGTTCAATTACAAAATTCTTTTTGGCTTGGGCAATAAAACATATATATGAATATGAAATTGAGTAGGATTAGAATTCCTAGTTCAATTACAATTTCTTTTTGGCTTGGACAATAAAACATAATATGAAGATGAAATTGAGTAGGATTACAATTCCTAGTTCAATTACAATTTCTTTTTGGCTTGGGCAATAAAACATATATATGAATATGAAATTGAGTAGGATTACAATTCCTAATTGAATTATGATTTCCTTTTGGTTTGGGCAATAAACCATATATAGGAATATGAAATTGAGTAGGATTACAATTGTTAATTCAATTATAATTCATTTTTAACTAAGGTGAATTTAGTAAGCGGTTAATGCTTCAAGCCTAGTCTCTAATAGATAAAATATCTCGACAAGACTTGAAGCAGGGGGCATTTGTAATCATTTAAAATTTATTAAATATAAATTTATAAAATGATTCGGATTATATTGAATTCATAAATATATTAATCCAAATAAATATTGTGGATTGATATAATTGAGTTAAATATTTAAGTCCAATAAATATGGATTTAATTAAAGTCTAAATTAATTGATTTGGGCTACATTGGATGAACCCAATTTGTTAAACCCAATCTCATCTCATTGTAGAGCCCATCTTGGCGCCACGTGTGCAGATGATGTGGCATGCCAAGTCAAATAAGAAAACCAATAGAATCATGACATGTGTCAAAGATGACAAGCCCACTCCATAAAGCGCAAATGCCATGTCACTTAAATTTGATTGGCTGAACGGAATCCTATTCCAATCGCAACTCCTCTATTCTAAAATATAAATAGGGGTCCTCATAATTCAGAAAAGAGAAAAAAAATCTAAACAAGAAGCTAGAGAAACTCTGTGGTACAAACGCCATTTAATTCTCTACAAAGCAACAAGTTTAAGAATTCAAGCATTCAAGTTTAAGAACGATCAAGATCAAGACCACCGAATCCAAGAACAAGCTCGAACCCCTTGAGTTCAAATAAAAGTCAAGATCAAGATAAAGTTCAAGTTCAAGTTCATCATAGATTCAAGAACAAGCTTTAAAGCCCTTGAATTTATATTTGAAAAGGCGAATTCAGAGGAATTATAGAGATTGTAACACTCGCATTTGAAATAATAAAATTGATTGTTGCTATAATTTTCCATTCTTGATTATTGTTTTCTCAACGCGAATTTTATTGTCTACAACATTGTCTAATTTAGTATGTTAAATATAATATTCATTGTATAATTTTTAAAAAAAAGCTATTTATTTTCAAAGATATCTTTCACAAATATAATAGAGAAATATCTTTTTTAAGGAAAATTAATTCTTTAACCATGCTTATTCATATATTAAATTTTTTTGCATTATTAATTCCATAGATTTTCATGAATTACAAGTACACATCTCAATACATAATAGAATATAGGGAAAAAATTGTGATATCCTTCAACTTTGTCACTTAGAGCTGATATTTGCTTCGTTATGAAAGTGACTCGTATATATCCTTACCGTTATACAAATATTCACATATACCCTTACCATTACAAAAGAAGCTCACATATACCCTTCATCTAAGGAAAGTGCTCCTTTTGATAAAGTTCAAGGTACGTATATTTTAATATTTTTCATACAAAATTTATTTCTTGACTTCTTTGATTATCATTATTTGAGTTTCTTTTTTTTTTAAATTTAGTTCTCTAGTGTAAATAAGAAATTTAAAACTATCTTTTTGCGGTTTTATTGATATATAATTTTTGTATGTATTTGTAAAATAAAATTAAAAAAAAGGGCTTCTATAATTAATTTATAAGAAAATTACTGAAACATAAATAAATTTCAATATTAAGACAATAAAATTAAATTATTCGTTGAAATCAAAAAGTGATAAGAAATGAAATATGTGTGAGGAGGATCAAATATATCTCATATAAATACCCCTAAATTTCATTCTTTTAAATCACAAAATCATCTATTTATCTTCTACTCTCTCAACTCTCTACTCTGGAATCTCTAATTCTCTAATATATAATATCTTAAATTTCGGTGTTGCATTATTTGGTCTTTGAAAATTGTATTTGGAGCTTCAAAATTCAACTTTCAACTTTTCACGTTCGGCTTTCAGCGGTCATAAACGTCTACTTTTTTAAGTAGACGTTCGATACAGTCGTTCAAACTTTTATTTTTACATTTTATTTCTATTTAAGTAATTATTTATTTATTTTGTGATTTATTATTTGCATTACATTTTTCGTATTATATATAATCTCACGTTTAATATTTTAATATGGATTTCGATAAAAATATTGTTCAAAAAGAAAAGGGTAAAAAAAGTGCATTTGAGCGTGTAAAAAATATATGTAACTTTACATCCTTCGATAATGCAAAAATCGGTAGATCTTCTAAATCAAAAACTAAAAAATCTACTATATTAAGAATAAATACGGATGATTATACACATGTTGATGATACGGTTTTTAATATTGATAGTAATTCAGGATTAGATCCTTATCATGAACATTTACAACGTCGCTTTAATAATTTTGATGAGGATTTGCCTAGTGATAATGATAATGATAATGATATTGATAATTATACTGATACGCCTACTTTTGATGATGATGATGATGAAACTGAGCCACCTACGGCTACTAATACTCCCAGTCCCGCTCCCTTTCGTTGTCCTGCCCCTGTTCCCCCCATACATCCTAGGCCTAAGGTAGAACGTGCTAAAAAATTGATTGTTTGGCAATTTATGACACAAACGAAGACAAAACACAAGCTATTTGTAATAAATGTAAACATAGATTAAATCATAAAACTGTTGGCAAATCTGGCGGAACGGGACATTTGAGTAGTCATTTAATGTCTTGTTGTAAAAATGAATTTTTATATGCTAAAGCGGTAGCGGAAGCTAAAAAAACGGTACCCCCCTTCCTGAAAATGTAGGAGTAGGCGGCTCTAACATGGTACAAACACAATTAAATCCGTCTAATGTTTTTGGCTCTAGTTTACCACTTTCATATAGTAGAGAAAAAGATCTTGAAGAACTAACTAAAATGACATCAATCCAATGTGCAGTAACAATCAAATAATCGTTACCGTTTACACTATGACCATATCAGAAGTAATATCTATTTTACAAGTATTATAATAAAATAAACAACGAAGATTGAAAATGTTGTGCATGATAATCAAATACAACCTTTTTATTGTATTTCTAGCAAAACGTTTAAAATTTGGATTATATACAATTTGAATATAATGTATAAAATCGGCATTTTCAGCAAAACTAAATGGCAAACCCATAGCACATATGCAAAAAAGAATTTTAGGTTATAAATGTTGTCAAATGCAAAAAACCGGTAGTTATATTGCTCAAACTATTTTAGATATTTTACAAAGTTATGGAATATGTGATAAAATAAGTAGTATAACCTTAGATAATGCTTCAAGTAATAATGCTGCTGTTGAATATTTAAAACCTACTCTTTGTCCTTTCTATGGTGATAATTATCATATTAGGTGTACTGCACATATATATAATTTGATGGTTAGAAATGGTGTACATATGTATGATAGCGGATGTAAGAAAGTTGAAATGTATGTCATGTTATATTTAAATGTCAAGTTAGGTCTAGGCGTAAAGATTTTCAAAATCGCTGTTTTGAAAATAATCTTCCACCAAGAAAAATTCCAAAAACAGTGGCTACTAGATGGAATACTTTATATGAAATGCTTGTAGTCGCTTATGAATATAGAATACCCTTACAAATGGTTTGGAATGCTCATAATTATGATATGACATATAGACTAGATGATAGTGATTGACGTGATATAAATGAACTTATAGATTTTCTAAAAGCTTTTTGCTTAACTACAAAAAGAATATATGTACTTTATAGTTCATCAATTCGTACTGTTTTGCCTGATATATGTAGGATTTCTTCTAAATTATAACAATTTGAAAATAAATCAAGATTTCAACAAACCATTGTAAAAATGATTCTAAAATTTAAAAAATATTATATTCATATTCCTCAAATTTATTTAACCGCGTGTTTGTTAAACCCTCAGTATAAAGATGTAGGTGCATAAAAAATGGTTGAAAAAATATATTTTAACTTAGATATTAATGATGTATTAGAAGAAATTCCTAGTCGTCAACAAGTTAAAGATAGCATAAAAATTGAAGCTAGAAAATTGTATGATTTATATAATGCCAATATAAATTTATCAAGTGAAAATGAACCTCAAAGCTCTAGGAGTAGATTTGATGAAGATAATATTGATGCTATTTATATGATTATCTTGAAGTTTCTCACGATAATAGAAATGATTTTGATGCCTATGTTAATCAAAATACAGAACCTACTGAAGATATTCTAGCATGGTGGAGAAATCGCGGCAAAGGATTTTCAAAACTACAACCGATGGCTCGAGTATATTAGCTATACAAGCGTCGTCAGTAGCTTCGGAAGGCGTCTTTAGTGCAGCAAGGTTTCAACTTGGAGAACATAGGCATTACTAGCAGCCGACAGCTTGGAGATATCGGTATTATTTTGAGATTGGATTAATGCCGAGAGAAGAAATTTGGATCGTGAATCACTACCGACCAAATTTCAAGATGACGTTGATGAAGTAATGCAGTATTATACTGACGGCGGGATTGAAGCAATGTAAGATCTTTCTATTCAACCAATTCCCGAACATGTTACTAAAGAAATGTTGAATGATTTACGAAGGAATTTATATGGTGGCACCAACAATTAGTAAGAGTATGATAATTCGAGATTTAATTCAAACAGAACCCTTCCTAGAAGGTGGCTGTGTAGATTAAATATTTTAATACTCGACTAATATTTTTGTAAATGTTATTATAAATATTACTAAAAATAAAGGTCATTCGCCTTAATTTGTTTTTTAATATTGTTGTATTAAATTTAATTTTTAATATTGTCAATTTTTAATTTTATAACTTTAAAGTTTGAATTTAAAAGTTTCAAACTTTAAGAGTTTGAAATTTAAATATTATAACTTTAAATTTTGAATTTAAAATTTCCCAACTTTAAAAATTTGAATTTAAAAATTTCAAACATTAAAAGTTTGAAATTTAAATTTTATAACTTTAAAGTTTGAATTTAAAATTTCCAAACATTAAAGTTTATAAAATTTAAATTTCAAACTTTAAAATTTAAAAAATTTAAATTTTCAAACTTTAAAGTTATAAAATTTAAATTTCAAACTCTTAAAGTTTGAAACTTTTAAATTCAAACTTTAAAGTTATAAAATTTAAATTTCAAACTCTTAAAGTTTGAAACTTTTAAATTCAAACTTTAAAGTTATAAAATTTAAATTTCAAACTCTTAAAGTTTGAAACTTTTAAATTCAAACTTTAAAGTTATAAAATTTAAATTTCAAACTCTTAAAGTTTGAAACTTTTAAATTCAAACTTTAAAGTTATAAAATTTAAATTTCAAACTCTTAAAGTTTGAAACTTTTAAATTCAAACTTTAAAGTTATAAAATTTAAATTTCAAACTCTTAAAGTTTGAAACTTTTAAATTCAAACTTTAAAGTTATAAAATTTAAATTTCAAACTCTTAAAGTTTGAAACTTTTAAATTCAAACTTTAAAGTTATAAAATTTAAATTTCAAACTCTTAAAGTTTGAAACTTTTAAATTCAAACTTTAAAGTTATAAAATTTAAATTTCAAACTCTTAAAGTTTGAAACTTTTAAATTCAAACTTTAAAGTTATAAAATTTAAATTTCAAACTCTTAAAGTTTGAAACTTTTAAATTCAAACTTTAAAGTTATAAAATTTAAATTTCAAACTCTTAAAGTTTGAAACTTTTAAATTCAAACTTTAAAGTTATAAAATTTAAATTTCAAACTCTTAAAGTTTGAAACTTTTAAATTCAAACTTTAAAGTTATAAAATTTAAATTTCAAACTCTTAAAGTTTGAAACTTTTAAATTCAAACTTTAAAGTTATAAAATTTAAATTTCAAACTCTTAAAGTTTGAAACTTTTAAATTCAAACTTTAAAGTTATAAAATTTAAATTTCAAACTCTTAAAGTTTGAAACTTTTAAATTCAAACTTTAAAGTTATAAAATTTAAATTTCAAACTCTTAAAGTTTGAAACTTTTAAATTCAAACTTTAAAGTTATAAAATTTAAATTTCAAACTCTTAAAGTTTGAAACTTTTAAATTCAAACTTTAAAGTTATAAAATTTAAATTTCAAACTCTTAAAGTTTGAAACTTTTAAATTCAAACTTTAAAGTTATAAAATTTAAATTTCAAACTCTTAAAGTTTGAAACTTTTAAATTCAAACTTTAAAGTTATAAAATTTAAATTTCAAACTCTTAAAGTTTGAAACTTTTAAATTCAAACTTTAAAGTTATAAAATTTAAATTTCAAACTCTTAAAGTTTGAAACTTTTAAATTCAAACTTTAAAGTTATAAAATTTAAATTTCAAACTCTTAAAGTTTGAAACTTTTAAATTCAAACTTTAAAGTTATAAAATTTAAATTTCAAACTCTTAAAGTTTGAAACTTTTAAATTCAAACTTTAAAGTTATAAAATTTAAATTTCAAACTCTTAAAGTTTGAAACTTTTAAATTCAAACTTTAAAGTTATAAAATTTAAATTTCAAACTCTTAAAGTTTGAAACTTTTAAATTCAAACTTTAAAGTTATAAAATTTAAATTTCAAACTCTTAAAGTTTGAAACTTTTAAATTCAAACTTTAAAGTTATAAAATTTAAATTTCAAACTCTTAAAGTTTGAAACTTTTAAATTCAAACTTTAAAGTTATAAAATTTAAATTTCAAACTCTTAAAGTTTGAAACTTTTAAATTCAAACTTTAAAGTTATAAAATTTAAATTTCAAACTCTTAAAGTTTGAAACTTTTAAATTCAAACTTTAAAGTTATAAAATTTAAATTTCAAACTCTTAAAGTTTGAAACTTTTAAATTCAAACTTTAAAGTTATAAAATTTAAATTTCAAACTCTTAAAGTTTGAAACTTTTAAATTCAAACTTTAAAGTTATAAAATTTAAATTTCAAACTCTTAAAGTTTGAAACTTTTAAATTCAAACTTTAAAGTTATAAAATTTAAATTTCAAACTCTTAAAGTTTGAAACTTTTAAATTCAAACTTTAAAGTTATAAAATTTAAATTTCAAACTTTAAAAGTTTGAAAATTTTAAATTTAAACTTTTAAGTTTGAATTTAAAAATTTCAAACTTTAAGAGTTTGAAATTTAAATTTTATAACTTTAAAGTTTGAAAATTTAAATTTTTTAAATTTTAAAGTTTGAAATTTAAATTTTAAATTTTTTAATTATTATGATAAAAATTATATTCAATTAAAAAAATTAAATCTTTAAGTTTTAAATAATTTAAATTAATTTTTTAATACCGGTCTGTCCCGATTACCGGTTTGGTCCGGTCTGATATACTACCGATTTCCGTCCGAACGGAGACGGAATATGACAAAAAATTTATCGATTTACCGGTCCGGTCCGATCTCGGTTTCGGAACGGCACCGGTTCGCAATGTACCGGTTCCGAAACTTACCGATCCGGTTCACCCGATCCCGGTACCGCCGCCAATCTTAGATGGGACCCATATGTCAAGTGACAAATGATATCTCTTAAGTCCTTTTGGCAATTTTCACTTATTTCAATATTCCCTTTGTCCCTATTTACTTGTCCATATTTTCGTTTATATCTTTCCCTATTTACTTGTCCATTTTAACAAAACAAGAAAGGACAACAATTTTTTTCCTAATATGCCCTTATTTAATTCTAGAAAATTTCTAGTACTAAGTTGTAATGCATGTTTTTTGGAACCAGGAAATACATTTATTATACTTGGGGAGTTGCATAATCTTTTAAGTTAAGGGTAAAATTGTAACTAAACCTATAATAATAATTGGTGCCTTAATATGTATGTCACTTCTAAAATGGACAACTAAATAGGGAAAGAGGAAGTATGTTTTTATTTTTATTTGTTTCAAATCTTTTTTAACCAATCTAATTAGTTTATGTTTTTTATTTTTTTTTTATTTTTTGTTTTACAGTTATTTCAACATATTTTTTGTTTTTATTTTTTAACACGTTTTTTCTTATCTAATCTAATTAGTTTATGTTTTTTTTTAGTTTTGCAATTATTTCAATATATTTTTTATTTTATTTTTTAAAATGTTTTTTCTTAACTAATCTAATTAGTTTATGCTTTTCTTTAATTATTTTTTGTTTTACACTTATTTCAATACATCTTTTGTTTTCATTTAAAATGTCTGTAACTAATCTAATTAGTTTCAGTTTTTTTTTTATGTAGTGAATTTTGATTTGATTTTTTATGTTGTATAAGTTTTTATTTTATAATATTAATTTTTTTCTATTTTATGTTATTTATTCATATTTTGATAAATAGTTGTTTTGATTTAATTTTTTATATATAAAATCAAGATATAAATAGTTTCTTCAATTCTAACTATTATTTTTTATCAAAAGTATAAGTAAAAATTTGTAAAGTCGAAAGAAGTCTTTTAAGGAATAAATTAATAAAATTATCATTTTATTTATCATTTTCTAGGAAACATGTAAGGAAAGTAAATAAATAAAATATTTATCAAATTTCACCTGACTTGAATTTCAGGAATAAAAAACATCATATAAATTGAAAGAATGATTACGTATTTATATAAGTGTTACGAATATTTTTCTTACTTATCATGATTAAAATTATAAAAACGAAAAAGGGTTTAAAATACCCTTAAAGAATCAGAAATGATACAAAATTACTCTCCAACCTATTGGCTCCAAAATACCCTTCTCATCCACCTATTGACTCTAAAATACCCTTCTCATCCACTTTTGGGTTCAAAATTAACCACTTATTAAGCGATTTTAAATTTAAACTATTTAAATATTTTTTTAATACACGGCGCTCAACTATTTGTTATAATTTAACTTATTAATGTAATTTATTAACCAATCTACTACCCATCTATTACTAATTAGACTACACCCAATTAATAAACCTACCCCATTACTAATGCACAATAGGAAGCTAATACCAATTAGTGTTTCTAAAAATTTGAGGCGAAAATATTTATAAAAGTACATTATCATACATTTAAGTCCTCAATCAAAACATATTATAATTCAAGTGTCTAAATAAAAATCACTGATAAACATAAAACTCTGACTATGTTCGTCTTAATTATTCATTCGCCTCAATTATCTGATGTTACTTAATAGATAACTTTTTTACAAAAGAATATATTAAAGTTTTAATATTTAAAACAAATAATAAATATTTATAAAAGTATATTAAAAAAAGTGCGCGAATTAATTTTAGAGGTGCTATTTCTTTACCTTTAATAATAAATTTCGAATTCAACTTGAAACAGAATTCTATTGAAAGTGTCCTCTTAAATAAGCGGCTCAACCTAAAATTAATTGGGGCTTCGATTCGGACTCAAATAATTTTGAATGTCATTTTCAAGAATCGGTAATTTCGTCGTGCTTTAGTAGTGTTTAGGGCGATTGATATTAGAAATGATATATTGGGCGGGGCTTAATTAATAATGGGGTGGGTAGTGGGTTGGTTTATAGATAATATTAATAAATTAAATTATCTCCAATAGTTGAGCGCCAAGTATTTTAAAAGATATTTAAATTGTTTAAATTTGAAAACGTTAAATAAGTGGTCAATTTTGAACCCAATGGTGAATGACAAGGGTATTTTGGAGCCAATAAGTGGGTGAAAAGGGATATTTTGAAGTCAATAGATGGATGGAGAATAGTTTTATACCATTTACAATACTTTAAAAATATTTTAGACCCTTTTCCGTAATTAAAATATAAAAATGCGAATTTGAAACAATGGTTGAAAGAAAAATCAAATAAAAAAATTAAAAGTAAGAGCGAAGGAGGGAAAAAGATCACAAAAGGAAGAGAGGGAAAAGAAGTTTGGGCCATTTTTCTTTAAAAAATGGGACCTAGTTTACTATTTGTCAAACATTTTTTTTATATAAAAAGTTAAAGATTTAGTTGTAATTATAATAAATTCTTATCAAATTATAACGAGATATTTTCTATATTTTATTATATAAAATTTAAAAATAAGTATTAGTGAATTTATGTAATGAACAAACAAAATTTGATTTCTTCAATTTCATCCAATAAATTTAATTTAATTTAATTTTTTCAATTCATTACTTTATTTTTTCTTAAATAAATGGTATAGAGTTAAAACAAATATACTAGATATTTGTGGGCAAGTCCCAAAATTCCATTAACTTAAAATTACATTAAAAGTTTTCAAGAAAATGCATTAGAGAGGTATGAGAGAGAAAATATTACAAATGAATAAGAAAAAGCGAGATGAACTGTAAATTGTCAGTTGAAGGGACCCACAACTGACACTACTTGTGCCTCTCACAAAATAAAATTTTTCAGTAGGAACTCCATTGCAATAATGCTATGACATGACAACATTTCAACAAAGAAAAAACAAGTGGAAAGAAACTGCAACAACATTATGATTTGTAAAATGACATGATAATGACACCAATACTTAACATCCAAAAATATACCACATTCAAATATTTAATCTATGAAACTACAAGTTCATTGAACAGCTAACACTTGTTATCTAAAATTTTGAAAAATCTAAAGAGAAATCAAGAGGGTGTACTTGCATTTCTAAGTAAAAGAAAGAATAGTTATCATCTACCAATCCACCACTTGTAAAATTACAAAGGCTGCAGCGATTTCGCGGTCATCTAAAAATTTCTCCACATGTACATACAAAGCTATTCAGATGGACTCCATCTGAGCCACCAACTAAGTTACTTCTGCAGATCTCACAAATCCGGTGAACGTTCTAGGAAACCATGATTTTCACATACAGTACTTATAATATCAAATTTACACACAAAATCATTTATCTGTAAATTAAAAAGAAAAGTATGTGCCCAATTGTTCAATGTATAAATTAGCCCCTTCCTGCATTACCGTGCCGTTGATTTCTGAAGAAGCTAAGAAGTGCCTGAGCCTGCATGTAATCACAAGGTTAAAATTTAGACATAAAAACCAAATAGGGCTAAAGTTTATTTACACTGAGTGTAATTTAACCTGGTACTATCAAGTTATCATATTTTGTTTGTTATAAGCTGGTAACTTGACCTGATGGTGTAAAAGTATTTTACGCTATCTGTGCACAAAATTTGAAGAAAGAAAATGGATAAGGTTTCTGGCATCAGACCTTTTCCCTTGCTCTTGGAGTGCCAGATTGTGACAATGCCACTAACGGAGGTACAGCTCCTTCCTGGAGAACAATGTTGCAGAACCTGTTACTGTTAGTGCATAGTTGCAAGAGAGCAGCTGCTGCATTCTCTTTACCCCTTGCAGATCCCAGCTCAACAACCTCAACAAGAAGAGGAATCCCTCCTTCTTGACCGATTCCTGCTCTTCCGTCGGGAATGGTTGCAAGATTGGATAAAACGGCAACAGCCTTATCAACCATCCCGGTAGCAGGGTCCATCAAATCTACGAGATACTTTACAGCACCAGCCTGGATAATACGAGCCTTGTTTTCATGAAGTATTGACAAGTTAAACAAAGCTGTCGCTGCATCTTTCTTGCCCCTTGGAGTTCCGTTTCCCAATAAATCAACAAGAGGTTTGATCGCTCCAGACCTCCCAATCTTTATCTTGTTATCCTCCATCACAGAAAGGCTAAAAAGAGTTGCGGCAGAATTTTCTTTAGCCTCGTCGCTTCCTGTCTGGAGGACATGAATCAGAGGTTCGATTGCATCAGCATTAGCAATGGCACACTTGTTGTTGTCATTAATTGACAAGTTGAGAAGTGCAGTAACAGCATCTTCTTGTACTTTCATGTCTTCTGAATGAAGTAGGTTAACCAACAAGCTAATAGCACCACAATTTGCAATCACCATACGGTTATCCATATTATGCTTGGCAAGTAACCGGAGTTCAGCTGTAGCAGTTCTCTGCATATCAATGGAAGTGCTCTTCAAGTCCTCAACCAACTTTTTAACTTGCTCCTCAAGTTCTGATAGATCAGCCCTTTTTTCAACTGTAGGGGAAGAAATTATTCTTGGAAACCTCTCAGATGGTCTGCGCCAAATCGCTTGATTACGAGGTCTCGTCTCTAGTGTAGATGGAAATTCTGGCTCCCTTCGAGGGATAGAAGCAGCAGGCTTGGAATCCACTACAACATCCCCTGAAGCAACAGCAGCAGCTTCTGACTGTGAGGACAACTTATTTCCATCACTGGGAATTACAGGGGAAAAGTTTGAATTAGCAAGCGTGCTGGGTGCCGAGGTTGTTCTATTATGACCTGAAGATAACTGTTCATCAACAGCTAATGTACTATGACCATGTGAGCTTATCTCTCCAGAGTGGGCCATCCGGTCTTCACTCTTCATAATTATCCTTTCAACATCAAAAGCATGTACATTACCAGCAACTCCAGGTAAAGAATCCTCTGAAGAGGAACGGAGATGAGATGGAGATGATTCCTCTCTTTGGTTTACACTTGACGAAATCAAAGTCTTTCTCGGAGAACCTAAAGATTGTGTGGAGTCTGGTGACAAGGAGTGTTTGTCCCTTGTAAGGGGAAATACATGGTTATCCCTGGATGCACCAGAGTCTGCATGTGTTATTAGGGAAGATGGTTGGTTCAAGCTCAAAGATATCATGGGATCAGGCAACTTCACATCATTTATCTCACACCAGTTTGCAATAAGTGCCTTAACAGTGTAATTGGGAATGAGATTTGTATGCCCCAGAGTTTGCCGTGTCTTGGGGCAAACAGTGAGACCCAGATCAATCCATCTCCTTATAAAAGCCCTCTCATAGGTTTGACCAGATGCAACAATTACAGGGTCAGTCATCAACTCAAGTGAAAGAGGGCAGCAAAAGTCGGGAGGTATTGACACAGTGGTACAGCTCTGGGACTGTTTTACAGTGACAAAGCAATCGTGCATATGAGAAACAAGAGTTATCATTTGCTCAATATATTCAACGTCCTCAGTCTTTTCAGCTTGTTCAGCATTCTCTTTCAATTTTTCAAGGGCCACAAGCTCAATCAAAAGCTCTTCGTTTGAGTTCAAGCTTAGGCAATCAGCAATTTTGGCAAAGTTATCTGGGCTGGCTCCCAAGCCTTCCACTTGAGCTTTAATAACCTTTGTAATTGTCATTAATATCAATTCATAATCAACATACTTAATTTTCAGTATATAGAGCTGCAATCCAAACAAAATACACCCACCTTAGAAATTATGAGAAATCCACAAACATAATAAATGAGAAGAGACAGTAGGGAGGAAGATTTCACAGAAGGATTAGATGAATGCAACTAAAAGGTAGAACAGACACAGAAGCCGTGTACTTAGCACCCACCTCAAGAGTTGTCAAAGTTACATCAGCAGGAAGGCTTTTATGAGAAGATTTAAGGAGCTCAAGTACTTCCAGGCTACAGGTTCGAATTTTCCCAATCAATGGTTCAGCTTGCAGGACCTATGGATCATCAAAAATTAAAATATCAGCAAACTAGATAAAAAGAATAGCTGAAAGGACTGAAAATGTGCTACATGTTAGTCAGTAAGTTAAGATGAATGCAAATAAGAAATAGTTTCTCTTAATTTAAATCTTTAATCAGTATTAAATGCAGACTGTAATAAGATAATCAGCTTATTCAAGACATGAAAGTTATGACGAGATAGATCTCCAAACATACAAAATAAATTTTACTGCACAATGGTTCCCAGGTTTCAAATAGCTCCCTCAGTTCATCAACATGTTGAGCAAGCCCAGCAAACGCTTTCAGGAGCAGCTCGCTAGAAGCCTCTTCAACGTCAACAATGGAGTCAAGAATCGGCTTTACAAGCTTCAGTATATCCTCAATCTTACAGTAATATCTACGGACCAGTTCACCACTCATGTGATCACTTGATGATAAATGGCAAAAACAGGAGATATTATTGAGAAGCATCTTTAACATTGATATCTCCATTCCACCTGGTCAATAACAATCAAACTACTCAATAAACCAAATCAACAATATCCAACTAGGTTAGACACCTGAGTTGCATAACAGAGGATAAACTGGACAAATTATCTCTTCAATTTACTTGATAAGAAAACTGATGGGAAACTATGCCACAAATTAAGACAAATTAAACCGCACTAATGTATAGATGGGCTGTAGCTTAATCATTAGTTTTGAATCTCTAGAAGCCATCTTTTGAAAGTTCCATCATGAAACAAAACCAGGCTAGCTACTATTTTGACAGATTCAAGGTAGTATCACGTTGAAGAGCAGATTAAGATTTTGGATGCCGGTGAATTTATAACCTGAATTCAGTTTGAAGTTTTCCATTTGAAAAACACATCAGGAAGAAGCAAAAGCTTTCTAATGGACAATTTCCAGGAATACAGCTGACTCTTATCTTTAATTAACTCATCCAGATGAAGACAGGCGAATCCAGGATTTGAAGTTAATGGGTTCATACAATGACCTCAAGTTAATATACAATTATAATTTGGTTCGCAGTCAAATATTAATTTATGTTAGTGGACAATTTATACATATATAGGTCCTGAGCAAAAGCTATTGGGTTCCCATGAATCCGCACATAACACTCAGGACCCACAGCTGGATAAGGATCCTCAGACATTCTAAAAGGATTAAAATTTACTTCATTAGAGCAATCATGAACGCAAAAGCCAAAAAGTATATTGCAAGGAAACCTATGATCACAAGCTGTCTTACTCGCTCAGCTATTGCAGACTACAGTAAGCAGATAATGTCATGTTCGCTTTACCCCTTAGGATTCTGGTGAATACTATTTAACTAATGGCACCAAATGTGTACAAAACTATCAGGGTTAGAGGAGAATCCTAAGGGTTCGTTTCGTAGAGTGTATAAAAATAATGTACAATAGAGTGTAATGCGTGTATTAGTTATGCTTGTATTCTGTTTGGTTTGGTGTAATAAAAATAGTATGCATTGCATAAAAATATCTATTTACAAATATATCCTCCACAATTATGGTGGAAAAGATATAGAAGTGCTTTCGAAATTGGGTCTTCAACCATGCTAATGCATGTGTTAAATCCCTTTGCATTACTAATACCTAGAAATCCATGGTATTAGTAACACTCCTCAATACACAATAGAGAGTATAACTAATGGAAACATTAATTATAAATAACATGAAAAAGTGTACCAAACAAGGGACTACCAATATACAAAGTTAATGCATGCATTATTTTTGCTAATACACTCTACAAAACGACCCCTAAGAGACTGAAGATGCCTTCTCATCCAAGACA
Source organism: Solanum pennellii (assembly GCF_001406875.1). NCBI lineage: Eukaryota > Viridiplantae > Streptophyta > Magnoliopsida > Solanales > Solanaceae > Solanum > Solanum pennellii. Next base: position 13,076,753 of record NC_028637.1, on the reverse strand, counting down.
ATTTTTTTTTCTCATTTAGGATAGGTAATAATAACATATATATAATAGGACAGTTCCCTGTATACAAGTGGCATCCAAAAAGTAGAGAACCTCAAAATCCACTTAACAAAATAGCACCCAATCATCTATAGTAACACGCACCTCATAGGTACAGCGAAAATTTACAAGATATCAAAAGAATCTCATTCTTTTTACTGGTCAGAAATAAAAGAATCTCATCATTTGTAAAACGAGTATTCCACACTTTCAGAAGCCTCTCCATTTCTTTCCATTCAATCGCCAACATATGCATCATAGGATATCAGCAGCTATTTCACATGCCCTGTTTTTTCCTGTTCTTCCCTTAGAAGGCACAAACTAGAAAAAATTCTGTGACAGGGAAGGGTTCCATGTCTAACTAATTCAATGAAGTACACTATAATTGGCTCACTGTAAGGCACTGGATGGTCCTAACTTCAGATGGCTTGTACATTAGCATCTCTTCTGCTCCATGTTCTCAACAGTGAGAAAATCCCCACTGTACTAGCCAAGTAGAAAAACAGATATGTTCCAATGCTCCTCATATTGAGTAGAGGAGATTGCATCTATCTGCTTGGTATTCGAAAGCACAATGACTTTATTACAAAAAACATACATTTTTAATTCTGCTTTGCTTCAACTATCTTAGTCTATCAGGGAGATCTTCTAATTGATCATAGGATAGTGTTCCAAATTCACCGATCTACCAATCTGCAAGTTCTTTTTTTCAACCTTAAATCTCAAAGAGCTCCATTTGTGCAATAGAATTGTCTTTTTGGATTAATATGGAAGATGGTCTGGAAGAGGCTGTCTTAGGTGATACAGAATCTTTCTTTCATTTTAGAATCCTTGTAAGACGAACAAAGACATAATTTGTTTCTTGGCTTTGACATTGTAAATATGGCTCTCAACACAACCTTTGTGCTGATTATTTCTACAAATTGTTACCTTCCTCAAAAAGAAAAAATTAGAAGATGGTTGTAAAAGAGTTGTTTGGAAGGTCATACGACTCCATCTATATTTTCAGAGCAAACTTTGTCCCCTACTCGCCTTGAAGTGGATCTTTCCCATTATCATCCTTGTCTCTATTATGCTCCTCCATAGACCTCCCCAACGATCAAGATGTTCTCCATTCTCCATACCCCTGTACATTCTAGCAACCACTATCTTCAAAAGTGCCTGATTCTTTTTGTCAAATCTCCAAATCCATTTCCCCACGAGGGCTTGAACGAAATCCTTACGTCCATAACCAAGCCTCCAATTCTTTATTGGAATTTACAAAGTGAACATCTTAAACCTCCTTGTTGTGTCTCACAAGAAATTCTATGGATCATTACAATTATTCATTATACATTTGCATGTGAGCCATGTAATAAGAAGGTATGCTTGAAAGCATCTCCTTACCACTTTCAATCTGCTAATCTTTGCTCTACTCTTCCGACTACTGAATTTTACGATGACTAAAGATAGGCCTCGATAGTTGTACAAGGTCATACTGTTATATGTATTGTGTGTCATTCACGAATATTAGGTGACGAACCCATACTTTGTCCTACTTCCTTACACTAGCTATGGCGCCTCTAAAGTAGTGCCTCATGATACTCTCCAGTTCCTCCAGCAGAAAGGGAATCCACAACGCCTCTTTTTCTCACTTGAAAAAATCCCAACAGCCCTTTGGTGGCAATTGGAAGTTATGTTGCTTGGACCTTTCAAAATCCCTGTTTCACCTGTGTCGTTTGATGGCTGTGGGATCCATATTGTATTTAAACTTACCTTGGATGTTTTGACTATATCTATGACCAAGAAGTATAAATGGGTTAGATATTTGGTATGATTTTTGGGTTCATGTCATATTTATATAGTTATATGAAGTATGATAATCTTTTAACATTACTTGAGATATCTTATGAATAAAATATTAGGTATTTATATAGAATCAAATTTATCAGTTTAGTTTAATAACATTTATTAATCGAGATATACTTATATATGTAGTAGATACATTCTTTTATGTTGTAATACACACTTATTAGCTGTATCCTAGCACACCCGTATTAGCACTCGGTTCCATACCCTCAAATCCTAAAATTTATGGGATGAAGGATATGACCTCTAGGTCCGCACCCGAGTTTGAGCAACATAGATTGAAAGGAAAGAAATAACAGATATGTTGAGGATAAAGAAGAATCTACACAAGCACAAACAAAATTGACTATTTGTGCTTAGATTTTGGTACAACAAGGCTATTGTTGGTGTAAATGATAGCTCGGTTATTGTTGATTTCATTGGCACATCGCATAGCTTGTAATGGTAATATAATTTGGTTGTAACTGCCTCCAGCATCCTCTTTCTTCTGATTTAGTGTTTACTAACAAAACTTACAAATCACCGATTTTATAAAAAATAAAAATCAATGAGTTTTATTTGAAAAGCCTAAAAGTGATTAAGGAGACTTGATCCTTCTTTTTGTGAAGCCCATCCTCTCCATCACAAAATCCAAAGGCCCTGATATGATTTTATAACTATGCCTTCTCAAGGTGCAGTTTGCAAAGTACTCAATGAGTTTCTTTTTTTTTTTTAAAGAATCCACCATTTTACTAGCTACAAGTGCCGTTTGTAGATTTTTCCATCCTTTTCAAAAATGAAGAGAAAAGAATGATGTGGAAGAAAGAAGGATGGGTTCCAGACATGTTTTATGACTTTCACCTTGGTTATTCCTTTCAACCAATGAAGGTTTAATATTTTGCACACATCATAAAATAGGAAATGAATACATAGTTACAGGAATTGAATTGTCCTATTGATCCTAAATATCCCTGATTCATTCTAATTAACTCCAATTGATTTACATCACATTCTATTTCCAGAATCTTACTAAAGTCTATAACACTATTTATAATTGTTCTTAAGACCTTCCATGACTGTATATGGAATGTTAATAGTATCTTGTCCAGCCTTCTTTAGTCTAATGCAGAGCATCTTATTAATAATCTTGCAGATACTTTTTACTAGGCTAATGGTTCTGTTATTTTTTGTATTTGATATTGGTCCTTCTATATTATTGAGGTCAACAAAGCTTTGAAACCTTTAACAAACCTCCCAATTTCATGAGAAGATCATACTTTCTCCATAATGTCACCATTAACCTTGTGCCAATATTTTCAGAAGAACACCAAGGTGAAGTCATCTGATCCTGGATCTTTATCTCCAGCATATAACTCCTTTCCAAACTTATTCCCTAGAGAATTCCCTTTCAGTCCATTCCTTTATCTCCTTCCTATTTGATTAATTTTTGCTCCCTTTACTAAGGTCTCATTGTCATGAATTTCCTATACAATTGTATCTACAAACTCACATCTTCCTTTAACCTGTTCCTTTCCCTGACAAGTGAAAGTTGTCTGAATGATCATCGTACTCAACTTATGACTCATAGAATGAAACTTTGGAGAAGAATAATACGAAAGTCATACCAAATACCCAACTGTAAATAGTGGGGTGGGGTGGGGTGGGGTGGGGGGGATACAGAGGAGTCCCCAATCAATGACTTAAGGTTTGCACCAAGAAAATGCACGGTTAGATGAAGATGTACAACAATAACACTACCCAGTATAATTCCACAAGGAAGGCTAGGGGAGGGTGGTGTGTCTGCAGTCTTACCTCTACCTTGAGAAGTAGAGAGGTCGATTCTGCTAGACCCTCCGCTCAAAGTAAAGCATATTAAGAATCGGGTATGTAAAACAAATAAAGTAGTGAAGCAATTTATAATGAAAACAATAGAGAAGGGAACAGTAGCAATAACAAATGGTATGATAACCGAAGCCAAAGAGACAATAAAATAGAAGAATAAGATAGTAGAAGAGTAATAAAAATAATACTGATAAGGAAACTAGACAATACTCGACTACCACTAGCCTTCTATCATAATCTTCGACCTCTAGATCCTCCTATCTAGGGTCATGTCCTCAGTAAGCTGAAAGTGTGTCATGTCCTACCTTATAACCTCTTCTGGTTACTTCTCCGGCCTACCTTTACCTCTCCCCATACCCACTATAGCCAAGCTCTCACACCTACTTATTGAAGTGTCTGTGCATCTTCTCTTCTCATGTACGAAACATCTCATTTTCGCCAACCTTTTCTAGTCCACAACGGGGGCCACTATCACCTTGTTTCAGATATCTTCGATTCTCACCTATCTCTCCTAATATGCTCACATATCTATATCAACATCCTCAATTCCACTACTTTCATATTTTGGACATGCGAGTTCTTGACTAGCCAACACTTTCTACCATACATCATATTTGATCTGACCACCACTTTATAAAACATACATGTTAAGGCTAGGGGGCACATTCTTATCACACAACACACTGGATGTGATCCCCCATCTGATCAACCCCATTGCAATACAATGTGTAACATCCTCGTCAATCTCCCCATTTCATAGACCACAAATAATTGAAACTTCCTCTTTTTATTCCATGTGAGCGCAAGTGTGAGATTTCGAGACCCTCTATTTTAAATCCTCTATCTGTCCACTTTATTTTGGTTAAAGACTTGAGCTTTAAAGTCAATATTGCCACCTACACACTTATCGGCAAGGCAAATCAGATTTCTTCTAGATCCAGAAATAAGAAGTCCTGCTCCATATTCTACAGAGAACTCTTGTGCTATTTTATCAGAATGGAGAATACATCTGGTACGTTAGAGTGAAGCAGATATTCAGCAACTCCCTTACCCCAGTACAGCTGACTGATTCTCCACAAGTATTAAGGCAACAGTTGTCACTCATATTTCGTTCCTACAAGTATTACTATCAAGTTCAGTGCTCTTCCTTCTCTAACCCAATTTTCAGGACATTTCTATGATAATGAGGTCACTTTATTCTAAGTGACTATAGTATTTGGGGAAACTTGCCAACTCATCAACCAGGCAACCAGTAAAAAAAACAAATATAAGTTCCAAATAACCCTGCCCACCAAGACTGAGCATTTGCACTTATCACTGAGTATAATAGCTGGGATTTCGACCAGAAATCTCAAATTATCACTCCTCTACTTCAAACCACTTGCCATTCTTAGGGACAACATAAACTCACTATTTAGGTCCAACTGTAGCTTAATACTGTCTGAACACAACTCTATCTTCAAAAAGAAGTAAGACAAAGATGGACATTTGAGACCTGAAACATGGAAAGCCAGAAAGGCAAGTGGAAATCTAAGAACAGATTTATCATAAAGAGCAAACTTTATAACTATATGAGAATTTTCCTTCTAACACTCCCTTATATCAAGCTGTCGGGGCCATGGGTTGCACCCGCGGCAGAGTGCAAATCTTGCCTATGGATTAGCTATAGTTCAAACTTAGTATTGTCTTGAAAAAATCATTGAATATGCATAGATATTAATGTAAAACCTAGTAACTCAAAAAGGATCAAAATCTAGAACCCGTAAGCATCAAATTGTGACTTTGCCTCTCATGCCACCTAATCTCCACAAAATCAACTGGTATTCTAACCATCCTCTACAACCCTCTAACCTTCTACTTTCCAACATGGGTTTGAACTTTCTCCCGATAAATTTGCAGCAAAATCTATCAGAAATACATTTCATTGCTGTACTATCCAAACAAGGAAACAATCAAGAACCATCCTAATAACAATAACTAGCAAATCCTAACAAAAATCACAATTAATTACAAAACTCCATTTCAATTACAGAACTAGAGCACCTTAATTACACAAAAACAAAGCAATTGAAGTAATAACAAAAACCCCATAAAAGCAAATGAAAAAAAAAATCACCAATTAAAAACTTCAAACCTGATATTCTTCCCTTCTGACCACAAAAAATAAAGCTCTCTTAAAACCCACAAAGAAATGGCAAAAACAAAGACCAAGACCAAGCTCAAAAAGATGACCAACCAAATTGATTCCACCAAACCCAAGAATCAACGCGTTTTTGAGCAATTTAGTATCGAAAATTGTCAATTCTGGCAACTTGGAATCTCAAAATTTTCGTACTTCAGATGAATCAGAAGCAGATTAGAGGTAATGGGGTAGATAGATAACGAACAAGAATGTCTGCAGTTGAGATTTTAGCTGCTTCTGATCGATGCTCGATAAAGAGCCAAGTTGGAAATTTTGCTTAACAAAGAAAGGGATTTAAGGTCCATTTTATATATATTTGACTTTTTATTTATAGAACAATGTTTTTGAAATAATATTATAACTATAATCTTCTTTTTTTTCTATGATAAAGGAATAATCATATATATATATAAAAGAAAATCTTAAGCTCGCCTACGTGGCATCACCAGAAATTAGGATTCCCTTTTAATTTAATTTATTACCAAAACTAGCCTTCTCATTTCGTGAAAAGTTAGACTTTTATAAAAAGTCATGACTTTAATGAAGAGTTGTGACTTTGATGAAAAGTTGTGACTCTTATGAAAAGTTGCAACTTTAATGAAGAGTTGCGTCTATTATGAAAAGTTCTGTCTTTTATGAAAAGTTGCGACTTTGATGAAGAATTGCGACTTTGATGAAAAGTTGCAACTTTTATAAAAGATTGTGAGCATTCCAAAGGGTTGCAACTTTTCCAAATAGTTGAAACCTTTCTGATGAAGCACAATAACAATTTTTTTACAGTACCCTTTGTTGTCTATAAATAGAGGGATTTCCTCTCATATAAAACTACGAAAATATTACACCTCTTAGTATTTCATTTCCTTCTCCTTCTCCTCCTCCTCCTCATTCACAATTAAATATTTGTGTACGTGTTTCTTCTCCTTCTCCTTGTCCTCCTCCTCATTCACAATTAAATATTTGTATACATTGCTCATGTTGAATGACTCACTAAGACCATTGTTTATGTTATAAATCCTGTATGTCTTCTAACAATCATTAATTTATGCTAATGTTATTAAGGATAATGGTAAGATGTAATAATTTTCATTTTCCTTTACATTATTAATGTTTGTTGTTACGTAATCTTGCACGTAAGATAATATAGTGTTTTAGTGATAATGTTGGATATACTTTAAGTAATACTTTATAAATTTTGTAATATTTAATTCCCGCGCGAAGCGGGGATAGTTTTACTAGTTACTATAATTATACTAAAATATAACCCTAGTTTGTATGAGTGTTTGTAATCTATATAGTATGATTTTTAGACATTTTAATGTTTTAAATTTCGACGTTGATTCCATAACTATGTGATTTTTTTTTTTGTCAAAGTTAATTGACTATGTATTTTTTTATATAAAATTTTAAACTTTTACTCTTACAGATACAAATTATATGTGTTAGAAAAGTTTTTTATCTAGTAATATGTATTCAACAATTAAAAAGGATTGTTTGAATTTAAAAACTTATTCATTCTCAAAACTTATATACATAGATTTAAATACTATAAAGGGAAACTTACATAAATATATTATAATAAAAATATATTTATCATTTTTATTTTTTTCACTTAATCACTTTTAATTCATTTATAATACAAGTTTAATATATATTACTTTTGAGTCTATCAGCTGCAACAATGGCTGCGGGAACGAGTGTTGTGCTTGCCCCAGTTTATTATTCACACATAATACAAGTTTTAATGATTGATAATACATTTATCACACATTTTAATACACCTATAATACAATGTGACAATTTTTTACCAAACAAACATAATATATTTTAAATAACAATTATAATTCAAATATATTGCATACATAATTCACTTTTAATACATATTACAGATTTATTACAATATTGCTATAAATGATAATAAACAAAAAATATCGCTAAAATAAGTAATTATTTTTAAAATATATTAATTCATTTAATTTTTCCTACTATAAATGTAAATGAATTTGAAAAAATATACCGTAAAATTACTGTATATTATACAAATAGTAATAACTATGAGTTCATAAAATTTAATTTCTTAAAAATCCAACAATATTCAACACTTTTCTATTATTATTATTATTATTATAATAATAATAAATTAAATAAAGGTTATTTAATCAAATTATTCATTAAAAATTGAGTGAAGATATGTCTTTCAACAAAATATTACTTCCTCTCAAATTAATTTATTCACTATTATAACTCCAATATTTCATATTTCTTATCATAAAAATAAAATCCTATATGCATAAATTTGATTTTATATTTTTATTCAAGTAATTTTTTTGACAAGTCATTTATGTTTGGAAAATTGTCTTACAATATCACTTTTGTTTCTTTTAGGACCACAATATAATTCAAATATTTTTATTTTCCTCAAAATAAACTTGATATAATAAAAATAAATTATTCTCTCTCTTAATGAGATGTTATGTCATATTATTTTATATTGTTTTAGCAATAAACCTTCAATCCTAAAAAGAGGAAGTCATTTTAAAAGAGAAGTCATGAAGGATTATGTAGTTATTTCCGAGAAGAAGAGAAACTCTAGTAAAATATAGGGATGCTGTATTAGTATTTTTTGTTAGTTAAGTGAACACTTCTTTAGACACATTATATGTTTGTTTTTGCTAAAACCTTTGAGTTCATATTATAGTATGCTACAAGGTGATGTTGTCACTTACCTATAAAATATTATTTAGTTATAAACTTAGCAAGTTACGATAAGCTTCTTTGAAATATAAATGGTAGAAATTGTTATTTTGAAGATCAAATTTGTTTGCGTATATATTTTTGTAAGACATTGATGAAATTTTTTTACTTAATTTGTTTTGTCCTCTTGATCAGATTCAAAAAGCTAGTTTAATGTTTTTCTTCATAAGAGCAAGACATATTTTTTATGGAGATCTAGGTAAAATACTTGTGAATGATATCTAAAACAAAGATTTTTACTATAAAATTGAAGTAGCTAAATTCGTATATAAAACGTCATATCAAGCTAGTAAAGATATAATGATAGTGTGCAAACTCATTCACCTCTTTAGTTTTAAAAACTTTAAGAAGGGGAAACATGCTTCAATTAATATGTAAAAGAAGTTGCTTATACAAACATTAAATGCTTATTTGGAAAGCGACCTAGTTATTAGATTTGGTATAATTGAGTGTAATTATACTATCTAAAGTGTTTGATTGATCATGTAATTACTCAGTCAATAGATAATTCGGCATTATTGGCGGTGAGTAATTGCACTCTCCAATACTCAGGGAGGAGTTGTGAATTACTGGTAATTATCTGGTGTAATTACAAACTGATTACTTTATATTTATTATTTTATTTATCGTCTCTATTATTTATCTATTTTTATATCATAAAAAATTATCTTTTATTTATGTTATTTATTTCATTCTCAACCTTTACATCATGTGATTCCATGCAATTTTTTGTATTATCTATTTTTTGTAATAATAGATCTTTTATATATAACTTAAGTAGCGATTACATCAGGAATATTATAATTTCCAAACTTAGCTAGGTTAATGCAAGATATTAAGGACAATTTTTTATTTTTTTCATTAGCATAATTATGTTAGTATTCTAATTTTTAAATTAAATAGAATTTATGTATGTCATGTTAAAGTCTGACATAAGAGTATCATGTTAATTTTTTTTGTTTTGAATTTAGAACCTATGATATATTTCAGTTTCACTTGTTTTAGTAATATTGACTTGAGATTTCTTATTGCAATTCGTTTATTTTTTAGCTTGACTGGGTAGATTATCTTTTTGTCAAATGTTTTAGTAAGTTAGGACATTTTATTTATAATATTAATCTTTTTGTCAAACTTGCGTTTCATGATGCTCATAGAAATCTTGTAATTTTAGTTTTTTTATGATTATTTCAATTAAAATATGCTAATTTGAAAAATATAAATCAATTATTTTTTCATAATATTAGTTTAATTGAACATACATTTATTAATTAATATAATTTGGAAGGACAATAAATATCTAAAATATTTAATTAATATCATTAAAATTTTCTTATATTGTCTAATACGAATTTTAAATTTTAGATAATTAGATTTTTATTTTTAAAAAATTCACAGTACCCTTTGTTGTCTATAAATAGAGAATCTCCTTTCATTTTAAAACAATGGAAATTTTGAACTTCTTCTTCTAAACAACTAAATATTTATGTACTTTGCTTTGTTGAATGACTCACTCACACCATTATTTTTGTATCAATATATTGACGAATAGAATTGTTCCATCCTGAGAGGATCTAATCCTCTTATCCTCGGGTACTAGAGGAAAATAATTTTCTTAAGGGGACACTGTCCATTTAGTGGGCTTTGTTTTTCTCCATTTTGTTGTTACAATTCTGATATGTTTTTAAGGTCATTAATCTATGCTTATATTATTAATTGATATTTTTAAATACATACTTTAAAATTTGTTGTTTATGTTTTCACAAAGTTATTGTCATATCTATTTGTTAATACAGATTAAATAGCAAACGTCAATTTATTATTAAATATCTTTTATTTATGTTATTTATTTTATTCTCAACCTTCACTTTATGTGATTCCATGCAATTTTTTGTATTATCTATTTTTTTTTTGTAATAATAGATCTTTTATATATAACTTAATTAGCGATTACATCAGGAATATTATAATTTCCAAACTTAGCTAGGTTAATGCAAGATATTAAGGACACTTTTTTATTTTTTTCATTAGCATAATTATGTTAGTATTCTAATTTTTAAATTAAAGTAGAATTTTGTATGTTATGTTAAAGTCTGACCTAAGAGTATCATGTTAATTTTTTTTGTTTTGAATTTAGAACCTATGATATATTTCAGTTTCACTTGTTGTAGTAATATTGACTTGAGATTCCTTATTGCAATTCGTTTATTTTTTAGCTAGGCTGGGTAGATTATCTTTTTGTCAAATGTTTTAGTAAGTTAGGACATTTTATTTATAATATTAATCTTTTTGTCAAACTTGCGTTTCATGATGCTCATAGAAATCTTGTAATTTTAGTTTTTTTTTTATGATTATTTCAATTAAAATATGCTAATTTGAAAAATATAAATCAATTATTTTTTTCATAATATTAGTTTAGTTGAACATACATTTATCAATTAATATAATTTGGAAGGACAATAAATATCTTGTTATAAATCCATTGAATTGTGTGGATTGTCCTTTAGATATACTCAAGACTTAATTGTATTCATGTATACATGTTTTCAAGGTGATAAGAACCATTTGGATAACTATGTACCTACTAATTGGGCATTTATGATGGTGGCCTTTGGAGTGATATCTCAACTCTATAAATAGAGATATCATTCACCTTTTGTATAATACATTTTTGAATAAGAAGAAATTTCTCCTACATCTACTTCTCTTGTCTTCTTCTCTTTATGATTATATTCTTATGAGTTTAGATTTTATAACACGTTATCAGCACGAGTCTCTATCTAATTGAGAGTGAGTTCTTGTTTTTCTTTAGCTCATATTTTGGTTGACCTCGTTATGAAGATCAAAGTATTATATGCATAAAATCAGGTATGTATTTTCTAAAATCTTTTATGATTCAGAATAAAATAGTGTTCAGTCACTAACAATTATTAGGAACCAAAGACATATACTACTATTGGTTGAATATGACATGCTATACAAAATTTCTTAAATGGAAGAAGGTATAAAATTTTAATAGCATGAGTTTGAATATTATTTTGATTGTTTTGAAAGACTCAAAGAATAAATCATGTTGTACTTCGATTGATTATACCGTTGGTTAAGGGTAAGACGATGGATTCAAGTTTCATCGCACCAAAAGGGTAAGACATCAGGTTAAAGTCCGGATGCACCACAATTAAAAAAATATTTGAGGATAAGACGATAGATTCAAGTTCTATCGCACCAAAAGGGTAAGACATCAATTAGAGTTTTGATGCACCGTGATTGGGTTCAAGTCCCATAGAATTATGGCGTAACACGCCTTATATGGGTAAGACATTGAGTTTGAGCCAATGCACCATAGCGATGATAAAATGATCACTAAGAAAAATAATATATTTTTGATGAAATGTCTTGAAATTCATCATATTGAATTTGCTCCATTCCTTGAAAAGAATGTGGTAGCAACATGTGATAACTCTGAAATCCGCCTGTTGACTTGCTCCATTCAATCATATGAATGTGGTAGCAGTGAATGATTAGTCTGAAAGATGACAAATAATTAATGATATGAATAAGGGCGTGGAGGGACAGAATTATAATAGTCATCATTGTGGTAATGATAAAAGGAAGAACACTATGAGTTCTTCAAATAGTCCTTCAAAATGTGAAGGCAATTTTTATTATCAAAATGGTATGAAAGGTCATTAGACTTGTGAATGTTGTCAACCCAATAATTTGACAAGTTTATAAATCCTCTATCATGATACAAGAAGATAAAGTGATGGTACACTTGATCTTTCAAAGTGATGTTGAGGTGTGTCATGGAAATATGATGAATTTTAAAGCCATGACAATGTGCTTATAATGCAAATTTATGAAGTACATATAAATAATTAGTCCATTCCTTGAAGAGAATGTGACTTGTGATGAGTATCGTGAATGCTCGACCATTCTATAAGAGAATGGGTCCAGATGTGATAAAATCATTATGGGTTGGATATATGCCACAACTCACCTCTATGGAAGGTTTGAGAAAAAATGATATATGTCACTTCTCATCTCTACGGGAGATTTGAGAGGAAATAAATTTTATTTGGCAGAAATGGCTAATTGTATTGTACGTTTTATACGTCACTATGGTATGTTTATTGTGAACTACCGAAAGGGCAAAAGAAAGAAATAGTTCTTGCCTATAAGGGTTGTGGTCATTATTGTGTGGCAATACAAATTTGTCATTGGTTGTGTACCTATGGTACAACAAAAGTAAAGCAAGAAAGACGTCTTGCTCGTAATGATTTTGACCATGACAATAATAATATAATTTCCTCCTTGAAGGAGATGCTCACCATAGGGATGGTGTCATGCAATATGTGACAGTACACAAAATTAATTGCAAGCTCTAACGAGTTGTGCTATTATCAGAGGAATAATATTGGGGTTGTAGTAAGTCTCAAAAGAAACTTTTTAAGTTTCGGATGAATTGAAAATAAATATTGAGACTATAAATCACTACAACCGAAGAGGGTTATTAATGTTTATGTAAAAGATTACCCCACTTTTCCTCTTGTTTGTTCCATACAAACATGTACATGCTGATGAAATCACATGTAAAAGTAAATTATAAGTGTACTAAAATAAAGATCAGTTGGCATGACTGGTTGACCATTCCGATTAAATGTGATGCAAACGTGATTGAGAATTCAGGTGATTTATATGATGAAGAAATAAAGATTCTTCAAGAATTCTCTTGTGTTGCTTGTTCTCTTGATAAAATGATCATTGTACCAGCTAAGGTTGGGATTGTAATCCCCTAAAATTTTTGGAACATATAAAAGGGTGAATATGGGCCCGTTTACCTGTCATGTGGATCATTTGCAACTATATGATTGATGCATCTATGCGATGGTCACATGTATTTTGTTGTCAACTTACAAATTGGTTTTTGTAAGGTTGTTTGCTCGAATTGTTAAAATTAAGAGCACAGTTCCAAACTATGAAATTATATTGATAATGCTGGTTGATTTAGCAGAAATTGTATGCCTCCAATTATAGCTAAATCATGGTTATGAGAACAAAACTCCCAAATAAGATTTGGTATGAGATAATTTTATTTAACATGTAGCAACACATGTATGCATCAAACCAACAAGGTTTCCCCATTAAAATTGGTTCAGGGTCAGGAACCATATAATTTTCATCTAAAATGTTGAATGTGCGGTTATGATTTTAATTGCTCCACCACGCACAAAGATGAACTTCCAAATAAGGTTGGAATGAATGTTAGATTTTCTAACATTAGGGGGAGAGATGATTGACAGCTGAAAATTATGTGTGAGGTTAATTATGAATTATCTAGATCCTCGTTAAATAAATATGTGAACTTAAAGTTCAAGGGATAATTCAGTTGCATAATGTTGCAAATCAGTTGCCAGATGAATGCACTGACCCTATGATATAATTCAGCTGCAAATGCTCCAATGTGAAGTCCTTGAAGGACAGAGTCTATGATACGCCGGAAGCGTAATAGACCAATCGATTCCAAATATAAAATTCCTTGAAGAAGGAAGGAGCAAATGATCAATATGGTCATGATAATGAGGCAAGTGCTATAAAAGAGCACATTGACATAACACTTCATAAAATCTTGAAAAAGGTTCAGGTACCTGAAATAATGAAAAATGAAGAGATCTCGATAAGTTATGTCTTGTTGGAATCGATATCAAATAACCGTCGACGGTATCTTTGATATGAGGTAGCGCTCAATGATATAAATTGTGACGAGGATCTTGAATTCAAATTTGTCATATAGTGTGGACAGATAAATGGTTGGCCAAGTAAAATGCACAATTCAAGTATATTTTGTTTCACTTAGAAAAGTGACATTTTGGACTGGTAGTCCATAAATCAAGGTATAATGTCAGTGGGGTACAAATAAATTATTATGCGATAGTATAACCGTAAGATATCAAATACGGTTTGTGCCTTGGGGCATAAAGGTTTATCGCAAAAATCCTGACATTATTGGAGATGTTTTCTCCTTTGGTGGATGCAATGAGGTTTGTTTTGATCTGGCAACATATGAAAAACTTGAATGCATGTAATGAATAATTGTAATGTCTAGCTAGACAATGAAGGTTATATGAAAATCCTTGAAACAATCGAGGTGTCTGAAGCATATAAGAGTTTGAAAGAAACTTTTTCAATAAAGCTTCAAGAATCCTTATATGGATTGAAATAGTCAAGGAAGAAAAAGGGTACAAAAGAATGACCCTAATTGTCCTTGTATTTTTATGAAAAGGTCTTGGTAAGACAAAATTTTGTCTTGACCTACAGATTGATAATTTGACAAATGAAATATTTGTCTAACAGTGCACATACACTGAAAAGTTTTGATGCAATTTTATATGGATAAATCGCATTCATTGAGTACCCCAATGATTATGAGATCACTTGACATAAATGATGATTCAGTTTGATCTCAAAAGAAAGATGAAGAGTTTCTTGGTGATGAAACTCTATATCTTGGTGCAATCAGGGCACTAGTGCATCTTATTAACAATATTTGACAAGATATTTATTTTGCAGTTAATTTACTGGCAAGATTCAGTTTCTCCCCGATAAAAGGACATTGAAATGGTGTTGAGCACATGATTGAATATCCTCGAAGGACCATAATTATGGGTTTATTCTATTCCGAGGAATTCAAGACAAAATTGATTGTTTATGCAGATACAGAATATTTATCTGATCCGCATAAAGCACGATCTCAAACACGCTATTTGTTTTCATGTGGAGGCACAATCATATCCTGGCGATCAATGAAGCAAATGTTGCTATGTAGAAATAAAAGTCCTCCATGAAGCAAGTCGAAAGAGCGTCTGGTTGAGATAAATGACACACCATATTCAAGAAATGTGTGATTTTTCTTTGAAAAATAATATACCAACCACAATGTACGAAGATTGGAGACATCATCACAAGAAATTAAGTGATGTTTTATTCAGGGGGAGTATAATACGCGTTGCATTTTTTTTCCTTGACCGAGTTTTTTTTCCCACTGGGTTTTCCTGGCAAGGTTTTTAATGAGGCAACAAATAGTGCGTATCAAAAGATATGTGTACTCTTTTTCCTTCACTAGAATTTTTTCCCACAGGGTTTTTTCTAGTAAGGTTTTAACGAGGCATATTATCTATGGACATCCAAGGGGGAGTGTTATAAATCCATTGAATTGTGTGGATTGTCCTTTAGATATACTCAAGACTTAATTGTATTCATGTATACATATTTTCAAGGTGATAAGAACCATTTGGATAACTATGTACCTACTAATTGGGCATTTATGATGGTGGCCTTTGGGGTGATATCTCAACTCTATAAATAGAGATATCATTCACCTTTTGTATAATACATTTTTGAATAAGAAGAAATTTCTCCTACATCTACTTCTCTTGTCTTCTTCTCTTTATGATTATATTCTTATGAGTTTAGATTTTATAACATATCTAAAATATGTAATTAATATCATTAAAAGTTTCTTATTTTGTCTAATACAAATTTTAAATTTTAGATAATTAGATTTTATTTTTAAAATTCACAGTACCCTTTGTTGTCTATAAATAGAGGAATCTCCTCTCATTTTAAAACAATGAAAATTTTGAACTTCTTCTTCTAAACAACTAAATATTTGTGTACTTTGCTTTGTTGAATGACTCACTCACACCATTATTTTTGTATCAATACACTGACGAATAGAATTGTTCTATCCCGAGAGGATCTAATCCTTTAAATCTCGGGTACTAGAGGAAAATAATTTCTTAAGGGAACACTGTTCATTCAGTGGGCTTGGTTTTTCTCCATTTTGTTGTTACAAATTCTGATATGTTTTTACGGTCATTAATCTATGCTTATATTATCAATTGATATTTTTAAATACATACTTTAAAATTTGTTGTTTATGTTTTCGCAAAGTTATTGTTATATCTATTTGTTAATACAGATTAAATAGCAAACATCAATTAATTATTCAAGCAAGTTTGCTCTATAAGGCTTGCTGAAGGTACAATAAAAAAAATCTCTTACAAGTTTTTAATTTCATTAACAATGTCATACCTTCACGTAGAAGGATGCAATTTTATATTTTTTAGAGAATCCATTGACAGTTAATAACTTTGCATGCCAATAATTTTTGTTTTTTTTATTTTGTTGTTATCTATTTTCACTAAATTTTATCAGTAGATATTATGAGCAGCTTGACGATTAAAGTTGATTGAAGTGTCAGTCAATTTTTTGAGGTATGATATTTAAAAACATAGAAACTTTTCTAGTTAGAATGATTTGTTATCATCAATGAATATCTCATACTCTCCTTTTGATGCATGTTTTTTCTCGACGTTTTGTTGTCTCCTTAAAATTGCATTAAATATTTTTTGTTTGGTATGTATATGGTCTCACTTGGGAACTTTCTTCCTTTTAATGTTTTTCTTTTTTTCCTTCTCATTAGGCTCTTCTAAATATTTTATGACTATTTTCGGCAAACTTAATATGAAAAATATGCAACAAAACCTGCTCTAAATAAATGTGGTCTATTAAGCTACAAAAGATATGTCTATTAACATAGATTTATCATCCTTCATGTTCCAAGTCATTGCTGATCGTTAAGTTATCTAGGTTAGGCTCATTCGTATTTTTTTAATTTTCGAGAATATTTCTTTAACATGAGTCTAGAATCCAACATTTTAATCTACTTATACTTTCGTAATGCTACAATTATACATTCATATTTCAGAAAAAGTTATAAAATTGCATTGATGAAGCATCTATAAGAGCCTTCAAAGCAGTAATTTAAAAAGAATGAATTTTTAAAAGGTTCAACAATATTATTTTGTTGTCATTTCAAATTATTTTTCTCCTATAAATTTTGTTAGATTAACAAAGTAACAATAACGAAAAGTGGTGAACGTTTGACCTCAAATAAGTAGTTTGTCTCTAAAAAAACATTAATTTATGTTGTTTTCATTTACATTTTTTTAACGGTCTTAACTTATTTATAACTAATATTATCAAAAACTTTCACATAATTATTTTTTTCACAAGGAGTAATTCTAACCATAAAATTATGAGATTCTATATTTTTCATGTACAAAAAAAATAGAATATGTAATGTTTCATTGCTACATAAAAATATCACTCAGTTTTAAAAAGATAATTATATCATCAAACATATATTATGATAAATTATATAAATGATAAAAATGATTAAATATCAAGATTATTTTAATCATTCATTATGTCTTTACAATTCTTGAGATATGTGATAATGTCAAATCATTTAATTTATGTTGAAATGTTCTTAAATCCTACTAAAATGTATTCTTTTTTTTTCTTTCCTTATGACAGTCGATTATGAAAATATTGTTTAAAAGCTTAGAAAGATAATTTTTGCCCGGACGAAGCGTGGGTAAATTACATAGTATAATATAAAATGTACAACCACATAATAATGTCATGCCATATTTCTATTGTTTAAACAATAAGCCTTCTATTACAGAAAGAGGAAGCCATTTTAAAAGAGCAGTCTTAAAGGATTATGGAGTTTTTTTTGCAGAAGAAGAGAAACTCTAGTAAACTGTAGGTATTTTTTTGTTAGTATCTTTTGTTAGTGATGTGAAACACTTCTTTAGACATATTATATGTTTTCTTCTGCTAAGACTCTATGATCACATTATAGTCTATTATTGTGTAATATGTTTTTCCTATAAAATATCATTTGACTGTGAATTATAGTAAGTTATGACATGTTTTTGAAGTATTAATGCTAAAAACTATCATTTGTAGAACAATTGTTTGTTCATATATTTTGGTAAGGCAATTATGACAATTTGTTACTAAATTTATTTTCTCTTCTATATCAACTTCAAGAAACAAGTTTAAATACTTTTTCGGTCTACCTTGCTCAATACTTCATGTAACTTGCTTCAAAATTTAGAATTAAATTACATGCTTCGATCTTAAAAGATGGAAAGGAGTACCCTATGCAACCTTATGTGCTATCTCCTTGACATAAATCTTGGCTTAACTACTGCAAATTATAATTCATCCTAACTAGAATAAAGTGGGTTGGTTTAATTAACCTATCCAGAATGAGGCAAATGAAATCATACTTCCCCAAGGTCTTAGGAAGACCCACCAAGAAATCCATGATTATCATTTCTCACTTCCACTTTGGATATCCTCTTAAGTAAACATGTAGCCCTCCGGTGCTAATATTTCACATGCTATTAGTTTAGGCAGTCAAACACATACTCAGTATGTCCATATTCAGCCAAGGCCACTAATAAAGCTGTCTCAAGTCCATATATATTTTGGTTATACCTGGGTGGATCAAATACCGAGAGCCATAAGACTTTGCCAACAAATTCTGCATTAAGTTATCCACTTGAGGAAGACATAACCATCCTCTAAAACATAGAACTCCCAGTGTGAAATGTAGCATCTGGGGCCTCATAAGACACCACCTTGTTTTAGAGCTTGCTCAATTGCTCACCCTAAAATTGCTTTGGTGATGTGCCGTGATTTTACGATATTTCTAATGTATTTCACTTAATAGTTATGTGTGTCTAAAGACTTTTCGTAGTCATTTTAACAAGTTTTCTGTCTTGTTTTTGCAGGAAAGATGTTCAGGTGGCAAGAGAAGAAAAAACTGAAAATAATGCAGAACCAGGCCTACGGAGGAAATCAACGGCCCGTCGTTCAATTGACGAATCGTAGGTGGTGATCATAGATGAGCAGCTCAGGCATTGGAGGAAAATCAGGCTAGTCTGACTAAGTGTGGAACCAGGAGAGGCAACGACGGTCCGTCAATTGATCGACGGACCATACTGGTTGTTTGGTTCATATAAGGTTCCAGTACCTGATTTTGGAAGATCCTAAGTATGGAGCTACGGAGGAGCATCGATGGCCCGTAGATGAATCGACGGACCGTACGGTTGGTCCGTCATTTGATTTAGAGAGGGTGCCATCCGGTGGGCAAAATATTTTCTAAATCCTGACTGATGGAAGCAAACCATGGATCGTCAATTGATCGACGATCTGTTAGTTGGGTCATCGATTGAAGTCGCGTACCTGAAAAAAACTTTTCTTATTTGAATTCCTTTGTCATTAAGACTTTGTTTTCTATATATAGGGTATTAAAACCTCGTTTCTGGGTTTAGCTACTATTAATTTTTTCTACTTTGTGTATTGGGGATTGATTTTTGCAACTTTAGCAAGTAATTGATTTCCGGATTTGGTTTGAAAGATTTTGCTTGGAATTTCAAGTTAGATTTCTGGGTTTATTCTTCTTGTTAAGTAAGTTCATGATTTCTTCATCTAAAACTATGAATTGTGATCTTGCTAGCATGAGTAACTAAATCCACAACTAGGGTTGTGAGAATCATGGATAATTAATAAAGTATAACTAGTAATTAAGCAATTCTTGAATAGTGTTTTGCATGCATTGATAATTCTTTTATTTTTAGAAGTCTTTTTAACGGTGGCCAACGTTAGAACTCGCTTAGTTGCTACTTGTCAGACCAAGGAGGTAGTTAATAGAAAAAGAATTATCAACATAGATTTAGTGTGATACTATCTAATAGGCTAGTGTTGATTGGTGCGAAGTAATAATTAAGTGATACATCAATTATGATGTTTAATATGAGGTAATGGTAAGGGTTATTAAATTATACACACGTAGCCGGACCAAGGTGCAGGGTGAAATTCTCCAGATGCCAGACCAAGGATTTAGAGATACCACCTAACTTATCGCTTTGCATGTAAAACACTAGGAAATGATTGCTATTGCTAGGAATACTGCGTTATGAACCTGTGGGGAACACATATACCCTAGTTACTTTCTCATCTTGATAACAACCGAAGTCTACTTTTGTTCACTTGTTAACCATACTATTGAAGAAATTTTGTTTCACAAAATCCACCCTCCTTTACTTATTTGTTCCGGAAAGACATTGACTAAATATATAAAATCGTGGATTAAATTAAGTCTAACCATTTTCCTCGTGGGTTCGACCTCAACCTTTACTTGATACGATCGCTTATACTTTTTTAGGGAGGTGTAATTTGAGCGTATCACTTGGTTTTGATACTCCTCCAAGAAAGTGGGTTTAATCTCGATGCTGACAAACACTCCACCATTCTTTGAGATTTCCACATGCACGAAATCATATGCTAGAGTCTCAATCTCCCCAACCAAAGGTCGTTTAGACACCCCTAAGTAAGCTAAATTTCCCATGTTAATTGCTTTCTGGATTAATGTGTCTACGACCACATTGGCCTTACCTGGATTGTCACGATCCAAGCCTACACTTTGGACATGACCGATACTCGAGAACCATTGCTAATCCCCAAACAATCCCTAATCCTTACAAACTACAAGAGAAAAATCAACTCAAGCAATAATAAGCTTAAAAGTTATTTAAATCCGTCAAACTCAAATACTGAACTCATAGGGTGTGGAAAATACTTAATAGAAATACTTATTGTTTATAAATAACTCAAAAGAAAGTAAATATTGAAAGACTCATCAACTCCTATCTATGAAACCACTAATACTAAGATAGATTTTGGGACAAAACCCTTGACAACTTAACAAGCAGGAAGTAAGTGTGAAGCCCTCCAGAAAGCGAGGAGGCTCACCAAAACTAGATGGAGTGCAAATGGTACCAACGAAGCGCCTCTTAATGGCCATGAGCACCTATATTTGCATCATAATAATATGCAGGTCGAATAACATTAGTATATTAAATGTACGAGTATGCAAGAAGAACTTAACACATAGATAACTGAATTGACAAGACCGGAAAAGTAGTCACTCAACTCAACTCATTACAAAAGCATTAACAAAAGATTTACATGTTTAAATCTTCATAGATGATAGTATGAATGTATATAAAAATTTAATAAAATACTCTTTACTCTTATTTGAAGATTCTCTAACCGACAACCATCACTATGAGCTATGTGATGATGCAACATCTCTACCATATTTTCAGAACAGTACTATACCTTTTCGGGATATAAAGCACCTCAACTAAGTGGATCCACTAAGATATTTTCAAAGCCACTAAGGATTCATCTAAATGGTATGATATCCGTGACTGGTGAATTTAAAACACATAATTGCTTGTAATGAAAAAAAAACATGTAGCTATTACCCTGAATTATAATGTTTCCTATTTAATATTCCCTTGAACATAAAAAGTATGAAATACTTATTGTACTTGACTTCCTCACATTGTCCACATGCAATCTTGTTATTTATCTAGGATTGATTCAAAGCAAATTCAGTAGATTGTCGACCACATCTCTTCCAAATTTTCCAATTGTTCATTCTTTATCTTTTTTGCAAGATGTAGTGGGAAGAAATGCTCATTTAGAGAAATTAAAATCCTAACTTCAAATAGAAATCAATGATGTTCGGATTGTAGGAATGTGAGGAATAGGTGGAGTTGGTAAAATGACAATAACAAAAGCCATTTTCGATACTCTATCTTATCAATTTAAAACTGCTTGTTTTCTTGCGGATGTTAAAGAAAATGCAAGACAATAATCAACTGCATTCTTTACCAAATACCCTTTTTTCTCAACTATTAAGAAAAAAGAAGATTACAGTACATCAATAATAAGTATGATGGGAAGTGCATATGCCACCTCCCAAATTCAAGGGGCGCAACTGGCTCCTAATGCCAAAGTTCAAGCCTGAGCCAACCCCGCTGAACCATTTGCTACTAGCGCATGGGAGCCACACGCAATTAAGAAAACAAAAAAGTATATCTCAGCTTAAAACTAAGCCCTCGGCTGGCAAGACCCTTGTCAACAGATTTATAAAAGAAACAATACTCCTAAGAGTTCATATAAAGAAGTAGCCAACTAGCACCTTAGTACTGATTGCGCTGTCGAGGCCACCATGATATCTACTCCAAAATTGAAAGCAGGTATATATCAAACAACTCTCAAGTTTCAGCAAACCAACAAACTAGGCTAGCATGGATATAATGTAGCTATAAACCCCAAACACTAGTATGCAAGCCTCTAAGAGTGCTAAAGATTGGCGGGATAGGGCCCCAACCTATCCATACAAATATATACAACAAAATCTAACAAACCTCCCAACTCTGGAAGCTCAGGAGAAAAGGGGCTATCCAACCAGATATAAGTCAATCCTACTACTGAGGAGGTCTACCAGCTGGCCTGTAAGGACATGCATGCGTGATTGCAAGTGGCCCCCAGGAAACCGGGCATCAATATGAAATAATGTACAAAGTATGAAAATCTATAGACTAAAGGAGCAAGTATCATAATATACCAAAATCAATAAGGTAATGAAATCAAAATTTAGATAAGCATGCTAACTAACTACTAAATCTAAAAATACAAAAATGATCAAACAACAATCTAACCAAGACCCCATAAGCTCGGCTGGTACAAACAAATCAATCTGCATACCCCTAGGCCCCTATAAGCCCATAAGGTGCCAAATCAATCTGCATACCCATATCGGTAGCCCATTGTCTTTGTAAGAAGTTACGTAGACCTTTTTGGCAACATCATAGCTATGTGGGCTGCACATAGCCCTCATTTGCATCAACATAGCCCCGTAGGCAACACATAGCCCTCTTTGGCATCAAAATAGCCCCATAGGCAAAACATAACACTCTTTGGCATCAATATAGCCCCATCGGCAACACATAGCCCTCTTTGGCAGTAACATAGTCCTCTTAGACAACAACATAGCCCAATAGGCAGCTCATAGCTCAAAAACTAACAACAATAGCCCCAAGGACGGTAATAAACAATTGAATAGGCGAAAGGCGAGCCATTTAGATTTAAACAATATACATGAATAGTCTCCAAGTAGTTCCTTACTTAGGATCATTCTGAACAAATTATAAATCCCTGAAATGAGGGTTTATCATCACTCAATCAGCCAACCACTCACAATTATATCTACAAGATCACCAACATAATTACCCTATTATATCACTCCCAAGTTCTAAGGAATCATGCCAAATGAAGGGAAAAGACTTAACAACCTTTTCCATTATAATTTATGCTGAAAATACCTCCGTCCGCATCACTACAACACTTTCTTTACATACTTAAAACACTTGAATAAATCAAACCATTGAAAAAAATCCCTGCTGCCACAATCTCCACAGAGCTATGCCGCTCAATTCACCATGAAAACTAAACCTAAACGACGAGCTCGCGACGTAAGGCAATTTTTGATAAGGAGTCAAGAAGAGATCATGAACACACAAGGATGATTTGGGGAGTAATTCTCTGAACTTTGTGGGTTTCTTTCGAGTTGGAATGAATAAATATGAAGAAGATGCTATCTTATAAGGTTCCACCGACCTAAGGGATCCACCTCACGTGCCTGCTTGCACAGTCCCACAAAAACACAAATATCTTTTTATTCTGAAGTCTTATGAATGAACGGTTTGATGCAATGGAAAAGAGGCTCGTACAACTTTGATTCGATAGGTCGTATTCCCTATAACTATTTATAGATTGGGAGAAAAATTCCTAGACATTTGACCCAAGTTTTATTAAAATACTTAAAAAGAACTTACGATAACTTTCGCCAACTTTTATTTTGCCACTTACCTAACTTTAAAACTTTAGATACAACCCTTGACAATTAAAATATGACATACCATATTATTCTAATTCATTACTCACTCTCTTTGTCTTTCCACAAAGGTACGAGTTAAAATAGAGTTCCAAAAAGTCAGCGTGTTACATTCCCCCCCTAGAAACATTCGTCCTCGAATGAAAAATATAAGGCACTCGGTAAAGTCCTTACTAGTTTCCAAAATTTGGCAAAATGTACTCTATACCCATAATATCCACGAACCTGAAATGCAGAAGCTTCCAACCTAAGCACCTCATAAGAGGATTGTCACATTTTGAGCCTACACCTTGGACATGGCGCGCACTCGATGACCATTGCTGGTCTGGAGCGAACCCTTGGCCTGACTTACTT
This sequence comes from Solanum pennellii, assembly GCF_001406875.1. NCBI lineage: Eukaryota > Viridiplantae > Streptophyta > Magnoliopsida > Solanales > Solanaceae > Solanum > Solanum pennellii. Next base: position 13,052,091 of record NC_028637.1, on the reverse strand, counting down.
AACTCAGCGGAAGACAATAAACATAACTTAACTGGAAATAATAACATAACTAAGAATGTTTATAAAGCTGAAACATTCAACAAAAGGGATGATACTGAAAAGACTCAAAGGACTAACATTAGACTGTCTATCTATGAAGCCTCTAAAACTGAGATGGATGTTGGGACAAACCCCACAATATCCTAATAAAGAAAATACTGAAAAAAAATAAATGTGTCATCCAAAATGCAAGGAGGCTCACCACTGATTTGGAGTGCTCAGCTGGATCAACGAGGCGCTGGATGGTGCTGATCCTGATTACCTGTGGCTGCATCATGATACGATGCAAGCCAACTGGCATAAATATAGTGAATATATGAGTATGCGAGTTGGAATGCTAAACAACATAGGCTAGAAAAGAGTCTGGTAAATACTTACCTTGACTCTGCTCGACTCATGATTAAGGTAATTCAATTATAACAGACTCAATTCAATATAAAGAAGTTTAAAAGCAAGTGCAACATAAAGAAAAACTGTTCAAAACATGATGTAAACTCTGAACGTATACAAGGATACAATTAACTCTGATATGTATGTAAAAATACAAATACATTTAACTTCTGTGGGAGTTTCTCTAACCTACAACCATCATTTAAGAGCAACATTGATGATACAACGATCTACCTCACGCTGCCAGTACATCTTATACCCGACCAAAGGCATAAGACCTAAACTGCCTAATGGATCCACTAGTCTACTGTGAAAAAAGTTCATCTAAAAAGTATGACCCTCTTCTACCCATGGTAGCTACATGGTTTATGTGGGCTGTAAGTTGTCTGAACTCTCTGCCATATCGGTGTTCAATACTACTCCCAAAAAATTTAATTACTCTTATGTTTTTGAAAATATACTGATTCTGTGATTTGAGATTAGTGCTCAAAATATACTTAGCTGAAAGGCTATCTTGGAAATCTTATTTTTCCTGCTTGCTTCATTTTTAAAAAGCTATGGTTCTTTTCTGAAAAATGGCCCTAAGGTTCTTTGGAAAACTCAGTTTCCATTCCCTTAAATATGAAACATTTTAATACTGCTTTAGGAATGCTTAGTCACCATATACTTTTTTTTTAAAGGAAAGACTTCACTTTACTCTTAAGTAAATTCAATTTTGAAGTCTTAATTGAAGTTAACACGTTTGTTAACGACTTATGAAAATCTGAAATGAACTTTTTCTTGTTCTCATCTTTAGACCTTACTCAACCTGATCTTTAAGTCTTAAAATAAGTTTTAAGTATTTGTGAAATACTTCTTGACGGAACTCTAAGAAATCTCTAGACTAGACTCTAATTTTCCTTGAATTTGAAGTTATGGATTCAAGGTTGTAAATTTGTATTTCTAGATGATTTCTATATGACTAGAAGTCATTTAGAGTAGTTAGAATCATTAGGAAATGTTAAAAAACCTTAGAAGGGCTTAGCCGAACTGAACTACGAAAATAGGGCAAAAAATGACAATCTGGGCGTGTTCGAGGCGCGCCACGCCATCCTCAATTAACTGATGCTTGGTTTTGGCGCACTGGTGGTGCGCCGCGCAAGGGCTCAAGTACTAAGGCTAATTTCTGGCGCATTGCAAGTGTGACGCGCTTGGCCTTGTCCAGGTGTGTCTGACAAATTTTTTAACTTGTTTTTCATCCCTAAACCCTCCAAACCTCCCTAGTTAGTTCACCAAACACTTGCGACTATTGGTACCCTCAATAGTCACTGGATTCAACTCAGAAACAACTTGGAGAAAAAAAAATCAAACAATAATAAGCATCCAATAGTTCTATCAACGAGAATTCAACATTTTTCTCCAAGAACTTCAACCTTTAACTTGTAAACAACTCATAAATCGCTGAACTAAAACAAATTGGTGTGTGGATGAACTAACCCAACACAAAAGATCTCACATACCTTAATAGGGATAACCGTCGACAAATCCCACTAGAAATTCCTTGGCGTACTTGGCAAAACCTTGATCTTTCTCCCTTTTCCTTTTTCTCTTCTCTATTTTCCAAGCCTTAAGTGTAAAATAACTTTTCTAATCTGAACTAAAACATATTTTTACCCCATATAAATCCCTAAAACAAAATAGGAAAAAAATGGGTGAAAAGACTAGTTTGTTCTTCCTTAAACCCGGATTTATACCTTCCTCAATCCAATATACCAAATTCTGATAGGCATATCTCCCTCATCCGATATAGAAAATGCGCAAACTCGTCGGTGTTGGAAAGATTTCTTCAAGGGATTTCCAATCATATCAAGAACTGACTCCAACTCATCTTGATATAAAAGTTATAGTTGTTTGAAAATTACCAAAAATTCACTTTCTTAACTGAGGAAATTTTCCAGATTTTTCCTTTTCTTTCCAAAAGTGATAAATTTTAATTTCTTAGATTATTCCTAGCTATTTCGAGTTACAGATGTTACAATATCTCCCCCTTGGGAAATTTTATCCTCGAATGAGATTTCTTTCACTAATCTAAGAATAACAACCTCAAGTTTGACTTTCAACAATCACAAGAATGTGACAACATGCTTATTCATAATTTATAAAGTACTTAAAAGAGAATTAATACCTTGATATGCATTCTCTCCGGATTGAAAGAGATGTGGATATATCTCTTCTTATCCTCTTCAACTTTCTAAGTCGCTTCTTCAACAAATAGTTCCTTCAAAGAACCTTGACTGTCACAACCTCCTTTGTTCTCAACTTGCGAACTTGATGATCTATAATCTGAACCAGAATCACCTCTTAGGATAAGCTATCCTTAATCCCAAAATTTTCAGTTGGTACTATTAATGAAGGATCACCCACGCACTTCTTCAACATTGAAAAATGAAACACTGGATGAACCAATGTCAACTCTTGGGGTAGCTCCAACTCATAAGCTACATTGTCAACTCTCTTTGATATTCTATAAGGACCAATATACCGGGGACTAAGTTTTCGCTTCTTACCATAGTGCATAACATCCTTTATGGGTGAAACTTTCTGATATACCGAATCATCCACTTCAAATTCCAACGGCCTTCTCTTAACATCTGTGTAGAACTTTTGGAGACTCTGTGCCATTTTTAATCACTCTTGAATCACCTTCACCTTCTCTATAGCTTTGATAACTATATCTGGTCCTATCAACCCTAATTCACCAACTTCGAACGACCAAATAGGAGATCTGCATCTTCTCCCATAAAGAGCTTCATATGCATCCATTTGGATGCTTGAATGGTAGCTGTTGTTGTAAGTGAAATCAATGATAGGTATGTGATCATCCCAATTTCCCTTGAAATCAATCACACAACCCCTCAACATGTCTTCTAAGGTCTGGATTGTATGCTCCGCTTGCCCATCTGTTTGAGGATGAAAAGTAGTGCTTAAGATCACCTTTGCACCCAAACATTTCTGGAAAGACTTCTAGAACTGAGAAGTAAATTAGGCACCTCTATCCGAAATGATCAAAACTGGAACTCCATAAAGTCTCACCACCTCCATAATGTATAACTTTGCATAATCCTCTGATGAATCAGTGGTCTTTACTGACAAGAAATGTGCTGATTTTGTCATTCTATCGACAATCACCCAAATTGAATCATGTTGCCTGCTAGACCTTCGTAACCCTGTTATGAAGTCCATATTGATCATATTCCACTTTCATTTCGGAGGTTCTATATTCTAAGCCAAACCTCCAAGTCTTTGGTGTTTTACTTTCACTCATTTGGCAACATACTCAGCAATGCCCTTCCTCATACCTTCCCACCAATATACCTCTCTCAAATCGCGGTACATCTTTATGGAACCTGGATGAGTGGAATATGTGGATCTTTGAGCTTCCCCATGATCCTCTCTTGGAGTCCATCCACCCTAGGTACACACAATTTACTTTGATACTTCAACAAACCATCTATCCCTTTTTCAAAAGTCAATACTCTTTGCTTATGAATATTCACCTTCAAATCAAGCAAAATGGGGTCTTGGTCTTACTTCCCTTTCACTTTTGATACTAATGATGACTAAGCCCCATTGGTCACGACTATCCCTCTTTTTGTGGATTCTATAAGTCTGACTCCCATGCGTTCAAGTTTGTGCACATCTTTGGCTAACTCCCTCTTTTCTTCCTGAAGATTGACGGTACTCCCCATGTATAATCTGCTTAAGCATCAGCAACCACATTGGCCTTACCTTGGTGGTAGAGAATACTCATGTCATAATCCTCGAGTAATTTTAACCACCTTCTTTGTCTAAGATTGAGCTCTTTTTGGGTGAACACATACTCTAGGCTCTTGTGATCAGTGAATATGTCACCATGAACACCATACAAGTAGTGACGTCATATCTTCAAGGCAAACACTATAGCAGCCAACTCTAAGTCGTGGGTTGGGTAATTCATCTCATGAACCTTCAACTGTCTGGAGGCATAAGCTATAACCTTGTCATTTTGCATTAACACGCAACCCATACTAACTCTAGATGCATCACAGTACACCACAAAACCTTGAGTAATTTCTGGTAAGGTCAATATGCAGTAGTCAACCCTTTCTTCAACTCCTGAAAGCTTTTCTCACAAGCTTCAGACTATTGAAATTTAATTATGTTCTGAGTTAATTTGGTCAAAGGAGACAATATGGATGAAATTTCCTCAATAAAACTTCTATAATAGTCATCCAAACCCAAGAAACTCCTTATATTTGTTAGAAATGTGGGTCTAGGCCAACTCTGAATTGTTCTATGTTTTGGGTACCAACTCTAATCCCATCGCTGGAAACTATTTGGCCCAAGAATGCCACAAACTTAAGCAAAAACTCACACTGGGAGAACTTGACATACAACTCCTTATTTTTCAATGTTTGAAGGACTATCGTGAGATGACTAGCATGATCTTCTTCACTCCTTGAATAGATTAGTATATCATCAATGAAGACGGTAACAAGAAGATCTGAATAAGGTTTTAAGACTCTATTCATAAGATCCATGAATGTTGCGGGCGCATTGGTAAACCCAAACGACATGACCAAAAACTGATAATGCCCATATCTGGTCCTAAAAGTTGTCTTTATAATGTCACATTCCCTTACTTTCAACTGGTGGTAGCCTGATAGAGGTCAATCTTGGAAAAACAAGGAGCCCCTTGAAGTTGGTCGAAAAGATCATCAATCCTTGGAAGAGCATACTTATTCTTGATGGTAACCTTGTTCAATTGACGATAGTCTATACACATCCTAAGGGAACCATATTTCTTTCTTATAAACTAGACCGAAGCTCCCCAAGGTGAGACACTTGGTTGAATGAAACCTTTATCTAACAAAACTTTCAACTGTTCTTTCAACTCCTTCAACTCAGTTGGTGCCATTATATATGAAGAACTAGAGATAAAACGAGTATCTGGAAAGAGATCTATATCGAAGTCTATCTCTCTCTTAGGAGGGACTCCGGGAAGATCATCTGGAAAGACTTTTGGAAACTCTTTCACTAGTGGAAATGACTAAATATGAGGTATCTCAGCACTAGATTCATCAACTCGGACTATGTGATAGACACACCCCTTAGAAACTAACTTCCTCGCCTTAAGCTACGAAATGAATCGACCCTTGGGCACTGCTAAACTGCTTTTCCACTCTAAGACTGACTCGTTTGGAAATTGAAACTTCCTAGTCGAGTTCTACAATCAACTGAGGCATAACATGAATAAAGCCAATCTGTACAACGAATGACATCAAAGTCTACCATGTCTAACTCAACTAAATCAGCCATGTACTCTTGTGACTGACGGAAACAGTTAATCATGATAGACTCTTTCTGCTAAAATGGATTCACCAACAGGTGTGGCAACACTGAATGGTTCACTAAGTTTCTCAGGAATAATATCAAAGTTCATAGCAACATATGGAGTTACCAAAGATAAACTCGCTCTTGTGTCTAGCAATTCATAAATAGTACAGTCAAAGGCTTGAATCAAACCAGTGACAACGTCTGGCGAATTCTCATGCTCCTAGCAACTGTTGAGAGAATACAAACGGTTTGTTCCTCCGCTAGTACCAGAAGTAGCTCCCCTAGGTGCAACCCTGTCTAGTGGAGCAACTGATGAACACTGGGCTCTATTGCCCCCATTACCACTTCCTTGCTTATTTTTTGGACACTCCCTCATGAAATGCGTCTAACTGCACTTAAAACAACCAGTGGAGCCCTCAAAACACCGGAGTGGTTCCTACCACGCTTGGCGTAGACAGGAGGCTTACTACCCCTATTGTACCACACTACCCTGTGAATATGTAGTCTTAGCTTTGGAATTCTGACCATAGTACTCACGCTTGTTCTTAGGTGCAGGTGAACTAGTAGATGGTGGGGCAGGACCCTTCTGTTTCTGTTGGAAGGATGACTAGTTGGCATTATTCTTCTGTTGGCCATGCTCATTCCATGTCTTAGATCTCTTGATTCTATACTCTTCTCGTTCCCTCAGCTTCTCCTCTTCATTTGCTACACATACACTGTCAACTTGGATATGTCTATGTCGCCTATCAGTATTGCAGCTCTTTCCTTTTTGCTTGATTCACGACCCAAGCCAGCGACAAACAGACTCATCCTGCTCCTCATGTCCTTAACCATTTTTGGAGCATAGTGGGACAACTGGGTGAACTTCAAACCATAATCATTCACATTCAAAGTGTTGTGCTTCAAGTTAAGGAACTCTCGTATCTTAGCCTCTTTCAATTCTCGGGAAAAGAAACACCCCAAAAAAGCCTTCCCAAAACAGGCCCAACTCAGGTGTGGTGCATCTTTATCTCTTCCCTCTTTTCACTGATCGAACCAAGTCTTAGCCACATTCTTCACTTGATATGCGGCTAGCTCAACTCTATCAATATCACACATGCATCACATCAAAAAACCTTTTTCAACTATTCCACAAAGTTTTCCGGATCCTCAGTCGTGCTCGAAACCATGAAACTTGGAAGATTCATCCTTAAGAACTCACGAATCTTTGAAGTTTCAACTCTCAGAGCTCCTCTCTACTGCCCGACTTAGTTAGTCACCGCTTGGCTTAACATTAGGATAGCCTCACGAAACTCAACATTGGTGACTTCTCCTTAAGGTTGCACATTCGGTACATTTGGTACATTTGGTTCCTAACCAGTACTTCTGGCTAAATGACCTCTTGCTGCTCTTAGTGGAGACATGATGATCTGAAACACGCGTAAACACAAATTTGAGAGAAACCTTTTTTTAGAAATAAACTTTAATGCAAGAAAAAGAATATGAAAAAAGTGAGAAATTCTTACATGTTGTAGCCTCCTAATCATAGATGTGGCGCCTTCACACCAATAATTAGGAATCTATAGAAACGACTTCATAAACCCTCTAGGACTCTTGAACTTTGTGGTATGATAATAAGTTTATCACGCCCCAAGCCTATACCTTGAATGTGTCTAACACTCGATGACCATTGCTGATCTCGAGCGAACCCTTGTCCTGACTTACTTAACTCACCGAAAGACAATAATCATAACTTAACTTAAAAGAATATCATAACAGAGAATGTTTATAAAGTTGAAACGTTCGAAGTTACCAATATCTAGCAACCCAAGTCTTAACAAAAGAAATAATATTGAAAAGACTCAAAGGACTAACATTAGACTGTCTATTTATGAAACCTCTAAAGGACAGACCCCACAACATTCTAATAAAGTTAATACTGAAAAGTAATAAATGTGTCCTCCAGAATGCAAGGAGGCTCACCACTAACTTCGGTGCTTAACTGGATCAACGAGGCACTGGATGGTGCTGATCCTGGTTACATGCGACTGCATCATCATACGATGCAGGCCAATTGGCATACATACATTGAATGTACGAGTATACAAGTTGGAATGTTAAATGACATAGGCTACAAAAGAGTCTAGGGGAACACTTACCTTGACTCTGCTCGACTCATGATTAACGTAACTCAATTATAATTGACTCAATCCAATATAAAGAAGTTTAAAAGCAAGTGCAACATAAAGAAAGTTTTTTTAAAACATGTTGTAAACTATGAACGTATAATAGGTTAGAATTAACTCTCATATGTACGTAAAACTAAAAATAAACTGATGTGTGTGTGTGTGTGTGTGTATATATATATATATATATATATATATATATATATATATATATATATATAAAGACATTTAACTTTTGTGGTAGTTTCTCTTACCGGCAACCATCACTTAAAAGCTACAGTGATGATACAACGATTTACCTCACACTGCCAGCGCATCCTATACCCGACTAAAGGTATAAGACTTGAACTGCCTCATGGATCCACTAGTCTACGATGAAAAAGGTACATCTAAAAAATTAACCCTTTTCTACCCACGGTGGCTACATGGTTTATGGGGGCTGTGAGTTGTCTCAACTCTATCCCATATCAGTGCTCAATACTAATCTCAAAAAATATTGGCTCCTATGATTTTTAAAACATACTGATTTAGTGGTTTGAGATTAGTGCTCAAAATATACTTAGCTCAAAGGTTGTCTTTGAAATCTTAGTTTCCCTGCTTTCTTCATTTAGAAAGCTATAGTTCTTTTCTGAAAACTAGCGCTAAGGCTCCTTGGAAATCTCAGTTTCCATTCCCTTAAATGTCAAAACATTTTAATACTGCTTTGGTAATACTTAGTCCCCGTATATTGTTTTTGAAGGAAAGACTATACTTTACTCTTAAGTAAATTCAACTTATGTCTTAAATGAAGTTAACACGTTTGTGAAAGACTAATGAAAATATGAAATGAACTTCTTCTTATACTTATCTTTACTCGTTACTCAACCTGACCTTTAAGTCTTAAGACAAATTTAAAGTATTTGTAAAAGACTTCTTTAAGGAACTCTAAGAACTCTTTAGACTTGACTCTAATTTTCCTTGAATTTGAAGTTATTGATTCAAGGTTTTCAATTTGTGTTTTTGGATGATATCTATATAATTAGAAGGTACTTAGAGTAGTTAGAATCATTAGGAAGTGTTAAAACATCTTAGAAGGGCTTAATCTGACTGAACTACAAAAACTAAGCAAAAAACGATGATTCAGACGCATTCACGGTGCGTCGCGCCAGCCTCAACTGACTGAGGCTTGCTTCTGGCGCACTGGTGGTGCGCCGTGCCAGGCCTTAAGTGACTGAGGCCAATATCTGGCGCACTGCAAGCACGACTCGCCTGGCCTTACCAGGTGTGTGTGGCGGATTTCTCAACTCATTTTTCATCCCTAAACCCTCCAAACCTCCCTAGTTCTTTCACAAAACACTTGGGACTATTGGTAACTTCAATACCCACTGGATTCAAATCAAAAATAACTCGTAGAAACAAGAACCAAACAACAATAGGCAGCCAACAATTCAATGGACGAGATTTTGACATTTTTCTCCAAGAACTTCAACCTTTAACATGTAAACAACTCATAAATCGCTGAATTGAAACATATTGGTGTGTGAGTGAACTAACCCAACACAAAAAATCTCATGTACCTTAATAGGGATCATCCCGACAAATTCCACTCGAAATTTCTTGGCGTTCTTGGCGAAACCTTCATCTTTCTCCCTTTTCCTTCTTCTCATCTCTCTTGTTCAAGACCTAAGCCTTAAATAACTTTTCTACTATGACTTAAAACTTATTTTTACACGAAATAAATCCCTAAAACAAAATAGGAAATAAGTGGGCGAAAAGACTAGTTTGCCCTTCCTTAAACCCGGATTGGGACCTTCCTCAATCCAACAACCCAACTCTCGATAGGCATATCTCCCTTATCTGATATAGAAAATGCGCAAACTAGGTGGAGTTGGAAACATCTCCCCAAGAGCTTTCCAACCATATCAAGTTTTTATTCCAACTCATCCTGAGCTATAAGTTATGGTCGTTTGAAAATAACCAAAAACTCACTTTCTTAACTTAGGAAGTTTTCCTGATTTTTCTTTTTCTTTCAAAAAGTGATAAATTTTAGTTTCTTAGATTATTTCTAGCTATTTCAATTTAAGAGATGTTACAAGGATACAAATAGATAAGCCCCATAGCTTCGCAATAATAGTATGAGCAAAATACTACTACAACAACAATAATCTGCCACAAAAAAAACTAAATGGATATCCTACCTCACTGTGCTAATCAAGATTGACATTTTTACCGCGGTAGAATTAAAAACAATTAAGGATATATGGATCTCATGCTATCCTTGGCTTCCCACGTCACCTCTTCCCTATTTTTGCTTCTCCACTATACTTTTATTAAAGCCACATCTTTGGTCCTCAACCTTAGAACCTGTCAATCTAATATTGCAACTGAGTTTCCTCATAGGACAACTCCTTTGTGATCTGAAAATCCTCAACAGGGACAACCCTAGAAGGTCTCCTATGCACTTCTGTAGCATTGATATATGAAATATCGGATTAACCAATTCTAACCCCGATGGTAACTCTAACTCATAAGCCACTTGTCCTATCCTCTAAAGGGTCTGGTATGGCTCAATGAATCTTGGACTAAGCTTTCCCTTCTTTGCAGATCTCATAACACCCTTCATAGGTGAGGCTTTTAAGAATACACGGTCATCAACACAAAACTCTAAATCTCTTTGACGTACATCTGAGTATGACTATTAGCGACTTTGGGAAGTCAACACACGTTCTTAGATGAGCTTAACCTGCTCCATTGTCTATTGTACAAGGTTGGGTCCAACTAACCCTAACTCACCTACCACAAACCAGCCAATTGGGGATCTACATTTTCGACGGTGAAACCCTCATAAGGTGACATCTTGATGCTATAATGATAATTATTGTTACAGGAAAACTCAATAAGAAGTAAGTGGTCATACCAAATTCCATTAAAGTCTAGCATGCATGCCCATAACATTTCCTTAAGTGTTTAAATTGTGCGCTCAGATTGGCCATCTGTCTGAGGTTGAAGGATTGTACTGAGATTAACATGTGTCCCTAATAATTTCTAGAAAGACTTCAAGAAGTTAGAGGTAAATTGTGATCCTCTATCCGAGATAATAGATATTGGGATGTCGTGCAACTTAACAATCTCTCGGATGTAAAGCCCTGCATAATCTTCAGTTGTGAAAGTAGTATTGAGCGGTAAGAAGTGGGCTGATTTTGTTAACCGATCAACAATCATCCAACCACTCACAATTACGTCTACAAGATCACCAACATTAACTACCCTTTTATATCATCCCAAGTTCTAAGGAATCATGCTGAATAAATCATGCCAAATGAAGGAATAGCCTTAACATACCTTTTCCATTATATTTTATGCTGAAAATACCTCGTCCGCACCACTACAACACTTTCTTTACACACACAAAATACTTGAATAAATCAAAACATTGAAAAAATTCCCTGCTGCCACAACCTCCATAGAGCTATACCTCTCAATTCACCATAAAAATTGTACCATAACGACGAGCTCGCGACGTAGGGCATTTTTCTATAAGAAGCCAAGAAGAGATCATTAACACAAAAGGATGATTTGAGGAGTAATTCGCTGATTTTTGTGGGTTGCTTTCGAGTTGGAATAAATAAAGATGAAGAATATGCTATCTTATAAGGTTCCACCGACCTAGGGGACCCACCTCATGTGCCTACTTGGACAGTCTCGTAAAAATGTGAATATCTCTCTATTATGAAGTTGTATGAACAAATGGTTTGATGCATTGCAAAGTAGACTCATACACCTTCGATTTAATAGGTCGTGGGTCCCATAACTATTTATAGATTGGGAGAAAAGCTCCTAGACATTTGACCCAAATCTCAGAAAAATACCTAAAAAGGAACTTGCGATAGCTTTCACCAACTTTCCACTTATCTAACTTCAAAACTTGAGCTATAAACCTTGAACAATTAAAATATGACATACCACATCATTCTTAATTCATTACTCACCCTCTTTGTCTTTCTATGAAGGTATGAGTTAAATTAGAGTTCTAAAATGTTGGGGTGTTATAGCATGATTCCAAGAAGACTTTGTTCTATGAAGTTGTTGATTGTGCTTGATGACATAGATCATGGTGATAATTTGAAGTAATTAGCAGGCAATCTTGGTTATTTCGTTAATGGAAACAGAGTTATTGTAACAACTAGAAATAGACATTTGATAGAACTGGATGATGCAATATATGAGTTTCCAACACTACCTGATGATGACACTATGCAATTTTTCAATAAGCATTCTTATAAAATGAAGTTAAAGATGATCATTTTAAGAAGTTCTAATTTCATGTAGTAAATCACGCTAAAGGCCTTCCTTTAGCGCTCAAGGTATGGGATTCATTGTTGTATAAAAAGGCCTAACTCAGTAGATCATATAAAGAAAAACTCTAGTTTAGAAATTTTTAAAAATCTCAAAGTTAGTTATGATGATTTAGAGATTGAAGAGAAAAATTTATTTTAAAATATAGCATGTCTCTTACGAGGAATATTAACACTAGTCATACAAATCCTTGAGAGCTGTGATTTTGGAGCGGAACACTGATTAAATGTCCTAATCGACAATTTTCTTGTGTTCATCTCCAAAATCATATGACTGAAATGCATTACTTGATTAAAGATATGGGTAGATATGTGGTGAAAATGCAAAAAGATTCGGGAGAGCAGAGCAAACAATGGGATGTTGAAGATATCGAAAAAGTGATGGTCAACAATACAATAGTAGCCTAAATAATGCAATAATATTCAATTTTTTGTCTTCATCTTTTACTTTCTATTTAAAAGAAGAAAATAATTGGTACTATCTCAACTACAACTTTGTTCTATCACAACATGAATAACTTTTTTATTTGACTTGTCAAAAACTGTAGTACTTGAAATTAGAAATACAGAATTAATTACATAAAGTATTTCTCTTCTGCAATGAGTGAGATATTTTGGATTTATATCTAATGCGTTAAGGATATTTTTAACCCTTTATATTTCTTAATCTAGTTTCTCAACATGCAATTTCCATATAAAAATAAAATAAACAATTGATAATTTCACACAAAATATTGTGTTAGACTCTCATAATATAAATGATCTTACTCATTTATTCGTGTAGAAATAAATTAACACAAAAGTCATTGTTTTTGTCCTAGACAACATTCTCATTCTTTTTGTGTTCTGACTAGCAGTGTTTGCCGTCTCTAAAAAAGCAAAACCTCAGCTACTCCAAAAGGCTGATACAATTGTTGTAAATCTTATAAAAAATATCTTCATCATGAACATTTGTACCGAATTTACTATAGCTTGTACTTCACTAATAACTCTAATAGGAAATTCTCATAGCTTGAGATATGTCAAAAGACTATATATATATATATATATATATATATA
>NC_028637.1:13014743-13038097 GCF_001406875.1 Solanum pennellii | reverse complement strand
ATATATATATATATATATATATATATATATATATATTGAGGTTTAGTTAGACCTCTCACGCATTACCTATGGAGTTAACTTAGACTCCTCGCATATGAAACTTACATAGACTTCTCGTTTAGACAATATAATCGATACATAGGAATTAGTCAAATATTATGTCTTAAATTGAACCATCTAAAATGAAGTAGCAGATTCGGGCATAGCCCTTACACAAACTCGTAATTACCAAATAGAGCTTACAACAATATCTTCAACAGTAGAAAAGAAGTTAATGTCTTTAGACTATAGAAATGTCTCTAAGGTAGAATGTGTGGCACCATCCTCGAACTAGAGGACCTACTAAAACTTGGGGAAAAGTCCAAGTCTTCTTGCAAAGCGACCTTGACCTCACGACCCGAACCTACATTGTTTATGATAAAGGGAAAGAATACGGGTTAGTACAACAACACGTACTAAGTAGGAAAACATATGCACATAAAACATTGAAATCATGCTAAAAGGGACATTTGTTCAAAACCATGCTACGTTACTTTGAAAAACCTTTACGTACAATCAAGAACACATATAAACCAATAGACACAACATTACCTAAGCCAAGTCCATATCCAGCACAAAACCAACATTACCACAAAGTCATGTCAACATGGATAGTATCAACATGCGTCGTACCATCTTGAATAGCATCACATTAAGCTCATATAGACATGAAGACCTATAACATAGCACTACAATAACAATTCATATACTAGAGTTCATATTCACTACAACATACAAGACACTTACCCACGACCCCTTCCCAAGCCTACAAGTGTAATGCTTATGTGAAGTCCCATAACCTCAGATAATCAAGTAAACCAAGTAAATTACCATAAGCAACGTCAACATTTCATATACCTTCATATTATGCATGTTCTTCATCATACATATCAATTAGGCTAATAGCATGACATTAATGAAACTAGTATCATATAGGATCATCAACATGTTAAGTCATCATCTACATTTCATACATATCATAAGTACATAAGAACAACCTCCTAGGACTTCCCTCAAGGTCAACTTGTGCCATGTGAAAGTAGAGTCACACACCCCTACCTACACTAAGTAGATTCCCTTAAGTCACCCTAGTTAGTATTAACTTTATTACTTCATTTTACTTTCGGGAACAATTACCTTAACCGATATAGACCATGTGAGCTAAAAATGAAATCTGGTGTCATGAGAACCTACATCGAAAGAAGGTGGTTTACTTGCCAAGGTAGTACCAAAACATGAACATATCTTTATAGGTGGATCCACTAGATAGTATTCCTATGGGGAAACATAGTTTAAGAACTAGGAGACATGCTTGAGACCCTCTTTATGCACAATTGCATTGTAATGTCCATCTCATGAGAAAGATTGTGAACCTAACTTCCCATATTGGGAAGGGACACCTCTCATAACTAGTTCACTCGGTGCTATGCTAAACTCCTTTTTTGAAATATCTTTAAGTCATTCTTAATCATCACAACTTAGTATAGGCTAGAGGAGAATAACCCCTTGCATATCATATCATTAGCTCATTAAGTATTGCATGAGAACTTCCTATCATTACAACCTTCATATGTGAGATTAACACTTCATAATCATCATATATCATACTAAGGCACATAAGTGATTCACAATCAATGTTACATCATCATACCTTAATCATAATATCACAATTCATATAGTCAAGACATTTAAATTACATTCATCATACAATCACTTACTAAATCCAATCACATGCAATATCTTAGTTGAACATCATCATCAAGTATAAGCCATCACAATTGAAGTAAGGATTCAAGATCACAAAGTCTTACCAATTCAACTGCCTTCTTCAATGGTCTTACCATCAAATTAACCATATTCATCCATCCATATTCTTAATAACATCATATAATAGCAATCAACACAAGAACTAAGTCAATTGTATCATCACTAACCAATTCAATATCAATTCATAACCTTGATTTCTTCCATAGAACTAGGTATAATATCAAGAACTACCCTAATTTACCAATAATCAATCATAATATATCCATAATATTCAAAAGAACCAAGAACAATTCAATTTGAAAGATCAATTTCGGAATAAGAAGGAAACCCGTGTTTTTATCAACTTTTAGAAATCAACTTTGAAGAACCTCTTGGGGAAAGGAGTCCCAAGAGTGAAGAGCTTCCATACCTTGTTAATTCTTATAGAATTGAAGAGAAAAACTCGAATCTTTGTGCCCTAGAGAAGCTTTGAAGTTGGTCTTCAATGGGGTTCTTTGGGGGAGAGAAAGTAGAGATAAGGTAGAGAGATTTAAGTTTGGGAAATAAGGAGTGTTAGGTAAGTTTAATGAGGGTTAGGTGTTATATAGTCCCTCAACTAACTTAGCTCTCCCTTAAAAATTAATAAATCAACTAACCAACTAACTAGTTAATTGACTTAACTTAAAATTAGGTAGCCAAAACAAACCCCCACCTATGAGACCCCGACCTACGGTCGTAGGTCCATCGGCGACCCTGTACTGCACGGGCATCATTTGGGTCAGAGAGTGGTTTTTGGAAACAATTTGAAATTTGGCTAAGTATAGAGCGATGGAGCATCGATCAATCGACGGCTCGTCACTTGGCTCGTCGATGCACACGGTTCAAAATTGCAGATTTGGGTCAAATGCAAGGGTCCTCTCCAAGGACCCTCAGGGTGGTCCTTGGGGAGTCGTACCCAGACGTTTCGACCCTAAACATACTCTAACACCTATTTAACAACTTTCTATCAATTTTCCTTAAATTCCAACTCTTAAAACCCCATGAAACATTCCAAGGAACACTAACCTCAATTTCACTAGTCTCTGGACGTCAAGGACGTTTCTTGACATTTTGACTATAAGACTTTCTAATTAGTTTGAATACATCATTTTAGGCTTATAAACAGTGTTTCAAGTTTTAGTTCATTATGTAAGGCTCTAGATTAGGTCATAGACTTTCGGAGTGTTACATTATCCCCCCTTAGAAATATTCGTTCTCGAATGACACTAAAATCTTTTTATAGGGAAAGAATAAACTCAATACTAGCAGCCCAACCAACCACACACATCAGCATGAGTTACAAATCAAAGGAGTAATCACAACTTCATTCAACTTGTAGCCATGGCATTTACACATAGCAACTCAAAACAACATTTACCACATATAAGAACTCAATATCACAACATGAGGAATTACCTTCTCAATGACAACATGAGCTCAACATAGCATCAAAAGTTACTTAGGCCAAAACTTCTTCCAAAACACATCAACATGCTCAATACTATTTCATGAAGGCTACAATACACCAAATACACAAATGAGTACAAATCAAGCAAAAACAAAATTTTTCACATGAAAACTCATTTTAGCATAAACCTTTCACCATAATTATGCACATTTTTGCAAAACAAGTCAAATTCAAATTTACTCATTATTTTCACTATTAATTGGAACAACTAACCTTAATTAGGAAAAAAATAAGGATAATGGGACTTCATGTCGACCTCGGCCTCCCATGTTGCTCCTCAATTAGGTGATTTCTCCATAAAACTTTTACGGAGGCCACCTCTTTGTTCCTCAACTTCTTTACTTGGTGATCTAGTTCCACTGAAACCTGTTCATAGGAAAGGTCCTAATCCACACCTAGCCCTTCAATATGAATAATGGACACGAGATCGTCAATGCACTT
This sequence comes from Solanum pennellii, assembly GCF_001406875.1. Classification (NCBI taxonomy): domain Eukaryota; kingdom Viridiplantae; phylum Streptophyta; class Magnoliopsida; order Solanales; family Solanaceae; genus Solanum; species Solanum pennellii. The sequence goes on along the minus strand of NC_028637.1, from coordinate 13,034,364 downwards.
CTTAAGCATGGAGACATGGAATACCGGATGAACTGAAGCTAGATCACTAGGTAATCTCTACTCGTATGCAACATTTAAGACCCTTTGCAAAACCTCATCGAGACCTATATACCGGGGGCTTATCTTCCCCTTTTTGCCGAGTCTCATCACCCCTTTCATTAGGTGAAATTTTTAAATACACTATATCACCCACTTCAAATTCAAGGTCTCTTCTTCTATAGTCGGCATAGGACTTTTGCCGACTATAGGTTGTTTTCAACCTATCTCTTATACCCCAAACTTTCTCCAAAGCATCGTAGACTATTTCGGGACCAAGGAGTGAAAACTCTCCAACCTCAAACCACCCAACCGGAGACCTACATCACCTACCATAGAGTGCTTCAAAAAGTGCCATGGAAATACTCGAATGGTAGCTATTATTATAGGAGAATTCTATCAATGACAAGTGATTGTCCCATTTCCCTTTGAAACACAAGCTCTTAGCATATCCTCTAGGGTTTGAATAGTACGCTCCGCTTGACCACCGTTTAGGGATGAAAAGCGGTGCTAAGCTTTACTTGTGTACCCAACTCTTTTTTAAATAACCTCCAAAAATTAGAAGTGAATTGTGCACCTCTATATGATATGATGGATAAAGAAATCTCATGAAGACTAAAAATCTCATCTATGTAGATCCTCACATAATCCTCCGTCGAATAAGTGGACCTAACGGGGATAAAGTGAGCGGATTTCGTCAATCTATCCACAATGACCAAATTGAGTCATTTTGCCTCCAGGTTCGAGGCAACCCCATAATGAAGTACATATTAATTTCATCCCACTTCCAAGTAGGAACACCCATTTCTTGGATTAGACCACTAGGCTTTAGATGCTCGGCTTTAACTTGTTGGCAATTCAAAAACTTGGATACAAACTCCACTATGTATTTTTCAAACCATCACACTAATATACCTCTCTAAGGTCACGAAACATTTTGGTGGAACCCGGATAAATAGAATATCGGGAACCATGAGCTTCTTTTAAAACCCTTTTCGTCAAATCATTAATATTCGGAACACACAATCTTTTGGTACCTTAGCACTCCATATTCCCTTTAGATAATGACTCATTTTAACTTGCTAAGTACCGATTTTTTCAACTCCATCAATAGCAGATCAAGATGTTGCTTAGACTTCACCTCAACCACTAAAGATGACTTGGAGTTATTATGAACCATAACACCACCATGTGGGGAATCTTCCAACTGAACACCCAATCTATCAAACCTATGAACATCTTCCACTAGGTCTTTCTTACCTTCCTCCAAATGAGACACACTACCCATGGTCATACGACTTAAAGCATTCACCACCACATTAGCTTTGTCGGGGTGGTAGTGAACACTCATGTCGTAATCTTTCAACAATTCCAACCATCTTCTTTGTCAGAGATTTAACTTTTTTTGAGTAAACACATATTGAATACTTTTATGGTCGCTATACACATGCACATGTACACCATACAAGTAGTTCCTCCATATTTTTAAACCAAACACCACGACTGCTAATTCAAGATCACGAGTTGGATAATTCTTCTCATGTACCTTGTGTTGTCTAGAGGCATAGGTTGCTACCTTCCCGTGTTGCATAAGGACACAACCCAAGCCCACTCGGGAAGAGTCACAATATACCATAAAACCCTTGGTACCCTCCAGTAAAGTAAACACCAGAGCGGAGGTAAGCCTATCTTTCAACACTTTGGAAGCTTCTTTCACAAGCCTCCGACCACTCAAACTTCACACTCTTTTGGGTCAAGGTAGTTAGAGGAGAAGCAATGGACGTAAACCCATTCACAAACCTCTTATAGTACCCGGCTAAGCCTAAGAAACTTATAAGGTTGGTTGGAGTCAATGTTCTAGGCCAATTTAAACCATCTCGGTTTTTTTTATCGACTTCTATACCCTCACTTGAGATAATATGACCAACAAACTCCATCGATCTTAACCAAAAATCACACTTGCTTTACTTGGCAAATAGTTGGTGTTCCTTAAGGACTTAAAATACCATTCTCAAATGTTCCATATGTTCACCCTCATTTTTCGAATATACCAATATATCATCAATGAAAACAATCACAAAGGAATCTAGGTAATTTTGGAACACCCTATTTATTAGGTCCATCACAATCGTCGGGGCGTTAGTGAGACCAAAGACATCACTAGGAACTCATAATAACCATACCTAGTTCGAAAAACCGTTTTAGGTACATCCTTACATCTCACCCTAAGTTTGTGGTACCCCGATCTCAAATCAATCTTAGAAAAGTAGCTTGCCCCTTGGAATTGATCAAACAAGTCATCAATCCGAGGGAGAGGATACTTGTTCTTAATGGTTACCTTATTGAGTTGACGATAGTCAATGCACATTCTAAGGGACCCATCCTTCTTCTTAACAAACAACACCAGAGCTCCCCATGGTGAAATACTAGGTTGAATAAAATCCTTATATAATAAGTCTTTGATTTGAAGGCGTTAGGTCTTTCAACTCTGCCAGATTCATCTAGTAAAGAGGAATAGAAATAGGGTTCGTATCTGGTAACAAGTCAATACCAAAGTCTATTTTTCGCTTGGGAGGATTTTTGGGCAAGTCATCAGGAAAGACTTCCGGAAAGTCCTTCACTATGGGGACCGACTCTATAGGAGGAATGTCGGACTCAAGATCTTTGACTCATAAAGACTCTTTAAGCCACAACGGAGTCACCCACTGGGTAGTAACCAAAAAAGGTTCAATCAACACATCGGGTAGAACATCAAACTCTAGCTACTAGAGGAGTTACAAATGACAAAGTAGCACCAGGATATAATAAAGCATAAACATCAATAGAGAAGACTTGTAACATATCAGTGACCACATCGGAGATTCCTCTTGTTCACCCCTAAAACGGAGAGCATAAAAATGGTTCCTCTTTGGAGCTTCGAAACTAGTACCACTTGCTTGATCTTGACCACTCCCCTTCTTTTGACTCCTCACATAGGGAAATCCCTAACCTTACGGATACTCTTGCCACAACCATAGCAATTTCCCTTTCCACCAAGCATTCACCCTTATGCTTCTTACCACACTTTGCACTAGTAGGTTTGTCACTTGGTTAATTTCCAGTCCTTCCCTTTTGAGACTAGGGTTAGACACCCTATCCTTGTTTGCCTTAAGGAAATTGGAAGGAACTTGGTTGAAAACCCTCTTCTTGAACCTAGGCTTGTCTTGAATCTCAAGCCTATCCTTGGGAGTACCTCCCTCAAAAGACTTGGCCCTCTTAAAATCCCTATTCTTCCTTTTAAGTCGAGTCTCCTCAACTTGTTGTGCATGAAACATCAACCTAGAAATATCCATGTTGTCATGGAGCATCGCCAAACGACACTCTTCAACTAAGTTAGCGGAAACTTCCATCACAAAGAAACTCATCTCATCCCTAGGATTAGATACCAAGGAAGGAGCATATTTGGACAATTTAGTAAACTGCCAAGAGTACTCTTTCACACTTATAGCTCCTTGAAGAAGGTTCATGAACTCGTCCACTTTCGCCTCTCTTTTCTCCCTAGGAAAGAACCGATCAAGGAAAGCCCTTCTAAACATCTCCTAAGTGATAGGACCTGCTTTCAAGGCCTTATTATCTCTCCATTGGGTGTACCATATTTGAGCTACATTCTTGAGTTGGTAGGAAGCTAGATCGTCCTTCTCATTGGAACTCACCCCCATAGCATATAGGATCTTTGACTTCATCTAAAAAGTATTGGGGGTCTTCGTTCACCTTTGACCCATAAAACATCGGAGGGTTCATCCTCGTGAAGTTCCTCAAGTGGGAATCCATGGTACTTGCATTTGGTTGAACACGAGGTCCAACCTCCCAATTGGCTTGAGCCGTCACAACTTGGGTTAAGTGGCTAAAGCTTGATCTTGGGTAGTCATGGATTGGGCCAAGCTTAGAAATACTGACCTTATCTCTCCATCCATCATAGGTGGAGGAATGACCGGAGCTTGGACTTGTGGAGGGACTTGATTGTCTTGTGGAGGTACTTGATTTTCTTGTGGAGGGGCTTGGTTGCCTTGGAAAGGAACTCCAGCATTAGTCAAATCTTCCTTCACTCTCCTTGGGGCTAAAGGTCTTATAGTCATCTCCTATATCCACAAGAAAAGGATTGGAAGCAGAAGGGACACATAAAGTTACCACTTTTGAGGAACGACTTTACAGATCACCAATAAGTGAGAATTCCTAACCGTCACATAGCCTCTCATTCATAAGTATGACACGCTTCACATCCATGAACAAGACTCTACGTAAATATGGTTCACGACTAAGGAGAACCCTAGACGTAACCGCGTTGTCATCTTCGGAGAGGACTAAGACTAGCCTCTTAGTATTCATCAAAACATATCATAGGTTAAAATGCGGAAAAATTAAAACTTGATATATATATATATATAGAGAGAGAGAGAGAGAGAGAGAGAGAGAGAGAGGTTTACTTAGACTTCTCATGTACTACATATGGAGTTATGAAGCTTAAATAGGCTTCTCGTTTAGACAACATAATCGATACATAGGAATTAGTCTAATACTTTGTCTCACATTGAACCATCTAAAACGAAGTTAAACATCCGGGCATAGCCCTTACACAAATTCTTAATTACCACATAAGGCTTACAACAATATCTTAAACAATATTAAAGAAATGAATGTCTTTAGACTATACCAGTGTCTCTAAGGTAGAATGTGTGGCACCATCCTCGAACTAGAGGACCTACCAAAACTTGGGGAAAAGTCCAAGTCTTCTGGCAAAGCGACCTTGATACCCCAACGAAAAAGCCCGAACCTACATTGTTTATGATAAAGGGAAACAATATGGGTTAGTACAACCACATGTACTAAGTAGGGAAACATATGCACATAAAACATTTTAAATCATGCTAAAATGGACATTTGTCAAAACCATGCTAAGTTACTTTGAAAATCCTTTATGCACAATCAAGAACACATATAAACTAATAGGCACAACATTACCTAAGACAAGTTCATATCCAACACAAGACCAACATTACCACAAAGTCAAGTCAACATGGATGATATCAACATGAGTCATATTAACATGAATAGCATCACATTAAGATAACATATACATGAATAACTCTAACATATCACTACAATAACAATTCATATACGAGAGATCATATTCACTTCAACATACAAGACCCTTACTCACGACCCCGTCCCAAGCCTACAAGTGCAATGCTAATGTGAAGTATCATAACCTCACATAATTAAGTAAACCAAATAAAGGACCATACGCAATGTTAACATTTCATATACCTTCATAGTATGTATGTTCTTCATCATACATATCAATTAGGCCAATAACATGTACATTAATGAAACTAGCATCATATAGTTCATCAACATGTAAAGTCATCATATACATTTCGTAGATATCATAAGTACATAAGAACAACCTCTTAGGACTTCCCTCAAGGTCAACTTGTGACATGTGCAAGTAGATACCCATACCCCTACCTAAACTAAGTAGATACCCTTAAGTCACCCTAGTTAGGTTCACTTTATTACTTCATATTAATTTCGGAAACAATTGCCTTAACCGACATAGACCACGTGAGCTAAACGTGGAATCCAATTTCATGAGACCTTACACTGAAAGAAGGTTGTCTACTTGCCAAGGTAGTACTAAAACACAAACGTAGCTTTCTAGGTGGATCCACTAGCTAGTATTCCTATGGGGGAAACATAGTTCAAGAACTAGGAGACATGGTTGAGGCCCTATTTTTGCACAATTTCATTGTAATCTCCATCTCATGAGAACCATTGTGAACCTACCTTCTCACATTGGAAAGGGACACCTCTCATAACTAGTTCACTCGGTGCTAAGCTAATGTCCCTTTTTGAAATGTCTTTAAGTTATTCTTAATCATCATAACTTAATAAAGGTCATAGGAGACTAACCTATTTTATATCATATCAATAGCTCATTAGGTATTCAATGAAAACTTCCTTTCATTACAACCCTCATATGAGATTAACACTTCATAATCATCATACCATACTAAGCTACATAACTCAAAACAATCAACCTTATATCATCATACCTTAATAACAATCTCATAATTCATATAGTCAAGACATTTCAATGATATTCATCATACCATCACCTACTAAATCTTATAACATGTAATACCTCAATTGAACATCATCATCAAGTATAAACCATCACTGTTGACACCCAATTTTGGCTCCCCGCATAATAATAATAATAAAAATAATAATATATGTTGATTTCAAATCCGAATATTGGATTTAGATTTTTGCCTATAAAAGGCAGACCTCTTTCCATTCGAAACCAACGAAGAATGATCAAGAAAAACGATTGAAAGACCTCCAATACACTTGAGAGCTTTTAGAATTAAATTGTCTCTCTTCTTTTCTTTCTGTTTTCGATTTTGAATTCAAGATCGAGGATTTTTCGAAGTCGGAAGCTCTTACATCAAAGCTCTTGTTTGCTATCCAACGAGAGGTAAACTCTTTTTTCAATCTTCATCCAAATTTTGTCAATAATTTATGCGTTTTAGTAATGTCTAAATTTATGCTCTGCTTCTTTGGCATTTTTTTTGTCGATTTCATGTATCAAAAGTGTTGTTATCGAGATCAAGAAATATGTATCTGACGTAGGATGATAAAATTTTGATCCGCTCTTTCTTACTTGTTTAAAGATGTACTTCTTTTGGTTATCTTGTCTTGAATTTCTATCCAGTTATTGTTCGAGTTTAGTCGTGCAATCTTTATCTAATTCCCTTGTTGCTCGAGTTTAGTTGTCTAGTTATGAATACCTTGATATAGGCAGTACAACACTTGATTTATTTAGTACTGATAGCAACTGTTTTGTGTCAAATTTGGATTTGGACCAAAGTATCAACCATTAGTCTTATTCGAGCTTTTATTTTTATTTCATGGAAGTTAATGATCTGTCGACTCTTTGCCTTAACACAAGCATGAAACTAGTGTTTTTTTTCTTTTCCAACATGCCGTGAAACAATTTGTGGTCATGTTTGCTCTTGAAGTCTGTTTCCAGTGTGTCTCTGAAAACTATTGTATGTCTTTTTTTTAAAAAAAAATAATCATTTTTTATGCAATGATCTATCACCCTTGTCCTTGATTATGCACAGTCTATATCAAATATAGCTAATATATTATTCTAGTTGCTTTGTTCAAATGTTGAATATTAAATTTGATTGCCCCCCTCATCATGGACTATAAGTATATGTGTAAATTGGTCGATATAGATGATAACTCTTGAAAGGCCTATCAAATTAACTTGTCAAATTTGAAAATGACTTCTCACTGGAATCATTATAGTACAACTGATAAGTATGTTGTTATGAAGGTGTAGATTTCATGTCATATGATGAACCAAGTTTATGTTATGCATCTCCTAGTTAAGTATAGCATACTCTTGTCGAATTTTTTCACTCACAGAAATTGTTTCCACCTCTGTTAAGTTTTTGACTTGGACATAATCTTTTGTCCATGGGATGCCATTAACATATCTTGTTTATAACAAAGTCATATGTAGTTTTAAGATAGCGAATGCGAAAAATGCTAAATTTCAAAGTTAGAACAATGTTTTGTGTTGCTGTTTTGATATGATCATATTTGACTTGGGATGAGACAGTTAGTTTATGGTATAATGAAAACTGACATTCAAATGACTAAATTGGTAACTATTATTTGTTTGATAATATCCATGGGTGTGATGAACTCATTCAAAATTATTTGATATTAACAGTAAACTAAAAGATGGGCAGAATCCATGTGTGATGGATTTATTATATTTTAGTTTGCAGTAAGTTAAAAGATGGGGAAAATAGTTGTTGTTTATTTTTTTTTATTAAAGTTATCCTTGATGCCCCCAACGACTAGTTAGTATAATCAAGTTGTATAACTCTTGTATTAACTTTCCTTAGTTTGCTCAAGTTTAGGTTTTGTTCCTAGTTATCTTCTTCTATTTGTTCAGGATTCATGACTTCATTTTAAGGTTAGAAATAGTTTTTTTGTTTATATTAAATCTTGAGATAGTTAACTAAGCTTGTCTTGTATGTTTCGCATGCTTATTTTGACCCTAATGTGATGTATCATCCTCCTTCCCGTCTTCATTCATGAATATGTGAAGAGAAGTTTTGTGGTCACTAATGTTATATTGTCTTCATTTTAGTATAAAATTTCTAATATTATATCTTCTCTTATGTTTCATGTACAATTGGAGGGTTGGAGTTTCTACATTGGAACTCGTTTTGTCCTAAAATATTAGGCCAACAGCAATTAGGATCATGACAATGCTTGGAGTCCTGCAAATTAGGAGTCCAATATTTCTTAGTCTTTCTCTTTTCGAGTCGTTTTGACTTGTTGGCTAATCTTTACTTCTAAGTTTTTGATATATTGCTTGTCTTTTATGTTGAAGTTTATTTATATGAGCCAACATTATATGCTTATAATTTAGTCGAAACAACTCTTAGAACCAAAGATATATATAAAAAAAATATCTTCTTAAAATGGGTTGGCATTTTACTTACAACAATCTTTTAAGGCCTTTTAAGTTGAAAAGGCCTTATAGTAAGAATTTTTCAAATAAAGTTTCAAAAGGGTTGAACATATCATGTATGCGTATTTGTTCGCCAAATAAATTTAAGAATAGTTTATATGCTAAAATAATTACCCTTAGAAATATGTTAGGCTAAAATAATTGATTTTCATGAAATATATATTGAAAATATGTTAGCTAAAATAATTACTTGTCTTGCAATTTATTTTGGGAATTGACGCTATGTTTTTTTGAAAAAAAATGGCATAAAAATTTTAGTTATAAAATAAGTCCCAATAGTTAAGCCTTTTTTTTAAACAAATTTGTGTAACATACATTGGCTACTCTTTATTTTTAAATCAAATATTGTCTTAAATATTTTAATCTCCTAACATGCTATTTCAAATTTTAGATATATCAACAGATTCAAAATATGAGGTACATACATATATATGTCATACATATAAAGGTATATTCTATGTTTTTCTCTACATAATCTATTATTTTTATTACTAATATCATTTGTTTATTTTATAATTTATGAATTTCTACACTTTACACATATTTTTTTGAATCTAATCTATTGTTAACTTATCTCTACATATAAACAATAATAATAAATATTCATACGTTTTAAACAACTTACATGTATATACTATACTTTTATAATAAATATATTTAAGATCACAAACTCTATAAAATATTTTAACATCTAGTATCATTTATTTTTATATATCTTTAGAAAAAAACTCCATTATATATATTATACATCACATATTACTACACATTTACATCGAACTACTATTATATTTTTATTTCACGTCTTAATAAGGCGAGTAATTTTCACAAATTTAACATCTAATATCATAATAAACTTATAAAAATCATAGATGTTAAAACTAAATTACTATTAACACAGTAGAAATACTACTATTAAATTTACAATCACAATTGAAGTAAGGATTCAAGATCACACAGTCTTACCAATTCACCCTCAAAAGCCTTCTTCAATGGTCTTACCATCAAACAAACCATATTGATCCATCCATATACTTAATATCATCTTCTATCTATGAAGCCACTCCTATTACAGAAAGATATGGGGACAAGATCCACGCATCTCAAAACTACTAACTGTAAGATAAAGTTAAAGTCCTCTGAAATATGAAAATGTTCACCAAAGCTGACTGAAATATCACATGACCTCAGTGAACCGTCTGTTGATGATCCATAATACCTGCATCTGCATCTTGAAATGATGCAGGCCAAATGGCTTAGTACATGGAATGTACGAGCTCATGAGGTGAATTGTAAAGTATAAACATAAGATCTAACATGATAAAAAGGAAACATACCTACACCTTCTCAACTCACTCAACTCAATTTAACTTAAGAATAAGATACCGAACTCAACTCAAGATACTCAAGGATAAAGCAACAATAAAAGATGCAATATGTGGAAAACTTTTAAAACAATAGGTAATAATTCTATTTTATTGAAGTATACAATAATAACTCAATTTGCATATAAAAATACAATATAACTCTGTTGGAGATTCTCTAACGGACAAGATCAGTATGAGCTATGTGATGATACACCGTCTCGCGCATGATGCCAGAACTGTCCTATAACTTGTCGGGTTATAGAACTCCTCAACTAAGTGGATCCACTAAGCTATGCATAAAATTAATAAGGAATAATTTAAAAAGTATGACCCTCTCTACCCACGTTGGCTACATGATTTATGGAGACTTGAGTTATCAAAACTCGTCCCCGTATCGGTGCTCAATATTGCTCCCAAAATGTAACTAGCTCATATATTTAAAAACATCACTCTTTCTGTGGTTTGAGATAATTACTCAAAATCTTTCTCTTAAAAAAGACGGTACTAAAACTTCTGATAAAAACACTTTTGGAAATGTGTGTTTCCTCTCATTTTAAATGTGAAACATTTACTCTTGAGAATACTTAGCTCTCATATATCATTTTAAAGAAAATGAACTCAGCTCTACTCTTCCGCAAACACATATGCTCAAGTGTCAAAACAAGTTTTAAAAAAATTTGTAAAAAAACATCTTAAAATAACGTTCATGCCGAAATATGAACGTGAACGACTCAATTCAAGGTTTTTAATAACCATGCATAAAACTCAATTCTTGGAACTCAACAACTCCAGAACTCAAGGAATCAATGGCACTAATCATCTCAAGAATACTATATCAAAGGGTTCATGCAAAATTATGGGCATGAACTACTCAACTCAGGGGCTCAATGATACTTCTCATCTCAAGACTGTATGACTAATAGGGTTCATGCTGAATTATGAGCATGCATTACTAAACTCAAAGAACTTCATGGGTAATATTTAGTAGCCCCTGACTATAAATATAATCTCAAAATGATTAGCAACTCAATATTCAAGACTTATAACTTGAAGATACTACTACTCTCAAAGATACTCAATTTATGGAGTTCATGCAGAATTATGGACATGGACGACTCCACTTAAGGGTCTAAATAACAATATGGAACTCAGGTATACGAATCTTCTGATTCTATTACTACTTCCTCAAAACTTATCTCAAGTTTATCATTGATCTCAAATGATTCACAATTGAACTTAAAGACTTTCTTGGACTTTACTCTTAACTCTTTCTCCTCACTCTCATGCTCACTTACTTGAGTCTTGAACAAGTTATTAGAAAATTTAGAAGACTGCTAAAAGAGACTCAAAGGGACTTTCTCAAACAACTTTGAAGAACTCTCAAGACTTTATTCTTAACTCTACCTTAAATTTGAATTATGGATTCAAGGTTATGAATCATTTAGAGTGGAGGCATTATCCTTTTAAAAAGACTAAAATGGGAAAAACGACAAAGAAGGGTGGGGGCATGCGACCCTGGCGCACTGAATGGCATGGGGGCTCCATCCTTCGACCTAAAGAGGTGTGTTTGGGGTGCACTTGCTAGTGCAGGGCGCCAGAACCCAACCTAGAAAACCCCGACGACTTCTCTTTCTCGGTAACTGACCCTAACTAGCCTAAAATCGAATAGTTTCTTTCCCAATCACTTAGATTCAAATACCCAACCAAAATACACAATAATATACTATAAAAAACTCTTAAAATCCATACGTTTATTTCAATAACTCATCAAAATCCCAACAAAAGAAGATTTAGAATGAAACTTCAATAAAACTTATCAAGAGCTCATCAAGAACTTGAATTTCTCAATATTTATGGATAGATCACAAAAGAGAATTATGATTGGATTGTGGGTGAATGAACCTAACACTATGAAATCTTACATATCTCTTAGGGATCAAACCTTGGAGAAATCCGTAATGAAACCTCAAGAACTTGATGGAACCTTGATTTTTCTCCTCTTTCTCCTTTTTTCTCTTCTTAAACTCTTTTCTAAAGCCCCAGCGTGAATTATGATTGTGTAAATTGACCCAAATCAGTTTAGACCCCTGTCCAATTACTAAAAATGAATTAAATCTGATAGGGTAAGGAAAAAACTAAAATACCCCTCTTAAATCTGGGTAACTTTTGTTAAATAGACAGGTTGACTTCAAATAAACATATCTCCCTCATACGAGTTTACAAATTAGCAAACTTAACGGCATTGGAAAGAGGACTCAGAGATATTTTATTTAATATCTTGTTGAACTCCTAACTCATTTTACTGAATGTTATGATCATTTGAAGTTGATCCTAAACTCAAAAGATATAATGAATGACTTGAATGAATTCTCTTTTAACTATTTTTGGCAATCAAGGTGCTATATGGTTGGAAAAATCCTACTTAAATGAAGGATAGTTCAAGTTTTAGTTCAAAAAATTTATGGGATTTACATCACTGTTCACTTGATTCCCTTATATGATGATGAGATGTTGTTTATTCCCCAAAAACTTGCCTTATCCAACAATTCAGGGTGTCTTCAAAAATCTAAGATACATTTTTTCTTGGTAACGATTGCCTGCTTAAGGGATGAGTTTAATGCGAATGATAAAACACCAAATGACTATAAGGTTATTAGTTTATTTTTTGGAGAAATGAAGCTTTTTGGACTTCGTTTGATGTATAAAGATGAATCTAAGCTTTACATTGGGATAAGGAGGAGCGGATATGAACACCATGAAGAGATCAGTTGCTCTTGTAAGAAATAAAGTCCACAAATTGAAGTGTCAGTCTCTTCAAAAATGTTGCATTTCTTCCCCCACAAGCTCAGGATTTTATATTTGATGTACGTACACACCTCATGAAATTGCGTTCTCTATATATAAATAATTCCTTCTCATTCTTTCCTATATTGGCAGGAGCTCATCATATGTGATGTACATATCAATATTGAGTTTGATTCTCCACCTTGTGTTGGACCTGTGTCAAGCCATCATTAATCAGAGTTTTATATAAGGACGTGTATCTAGACTTCTGTCTTTGTTGTGTGTTATTTTCCCAAGACAGTGACCGATCCGTGGTGAAGTTAAGGTTCGTTCTCGGTCATGATTTCTTCTGGACCAAAATACTTAGTTTCATAATGAAATGAATCCACAGCTTTTCTTGAATTGACAAGTTCCTTGAGATTAATGTGCTCAAAGCAAGAAACCATTGCCAAAAGGAGATGGGTGAAAGAAGCATTGAAACTTGTAGCAAGCGGATTAAAAGGGATTTAATCAAGGAATCCAAAATTAGTCTCTATTGATGTCTACTGTCAAATTTACAAAGTAGAAGTAGTTTGTAAATAGAAATCACTAAAAATAGAGTTGTTACATAATGCATGTAGAAACCTTTGGGAATAGTGTACATAGCAGAAAATTTGTATGGATATGATATAATATGTTTTGATTCTTCCCTTATTTAGTTTCCTTATTTAGAGATCATTGTACTTATAAATATTCATCTTACATAATGAAGTAATAACCAAGTTATTCTCTATTATGTTACATGGCATCAGAGCTATGCCAGATCTGCTAGGTTAGGCCAAATATTATTTGAGTAATTTGTAGTATTTGAGAGTTGGGATTTACCCCCTTTACCCCAGGTAGGATTTCCTTCCCTAGAGAAATAGAAATCTAGATTCCGGTGGTCGGGAGGACACACATTGTAACAGCTTTTCTAGTGATTTATTGAGGTGGTGTGTGAGGTAGCGTGCATCGCCAAAGCTTCAATGTGATTGCATTTTCAGTGTCTTTACGACATCTTTTGCCGGGATTTCGAGTGAATCTAGTTCGAACAATCTCGAATTGTGAAATCTTTGACAATTCCAAACTCGGTCAGCCAGGTTCTTTATTTTTTATTATTTTATTTTCTATGATTTGGTGTCTCTGTATCACTATTGGAAGATTCTGTATTGTGTTGGCATCTGATTATTCTTTTAGGGTTGGATATTGATCTCTGACATATTTTTTGTCCATTTTCAACTCCTCATTTCACTTGCACACTGTAATTATCACGTGGGAGAATTGGTGTGTTTTCCAAATTTTAGATCTAAGCAAAGTGATTATTATGTGGTTTGATATAAATCTGTTGGTTATTAAGTTTCTGGTGGTCCAACTTCATTTATTTTAGGATATTATTATTTTTCCACGTAAATTCATTTGGAATATGATTCTACACAATAGAGGAAAGGCTACAGATAACTGCGATAAAAAATAATAAATGTTATCGTTACTTCTAGTCAATCATCTGGTCAAACAATTTTTGTTTCACATGAGAAGTTTGATAAATTATTGGAGTATAAAAAATCAATGAAGGAACCTATTTCTTTGACTACCCTTGATGAGGCCAGTAAACATGGCTTGTCTCCTCCTCAAATATGTAGATAATTGATTCTGGTGCCACTGATTATATGACCGGTAATTCTAACATATTTTCTAGCTTTCAATCACACAAAACACTCTCTCTTATTAAGGTAGCTGATGGTTACACTTGTAACATTGTTAGATATGGAACTATTAAATTAACCTCTTTCAATACTGTGTTATCTATATTGGTTTTACTGAAATTGGCCTTTAATTTGATATGTGTTAGTAAACTTACCAAAGACCTCAATTGTTATATCTTATTCTTCCCAGATCATTGTTTGTTTCGTGATATTACAACAAATTATGTTATTGGTCCTTGATGAATATGAACCTCAATTTGTTTCGTGTTTTAGTGTAATGTCTCCATTTGAAGCACACTGTCAATTAGGACATACTTCGTCGCTTTTGTTGAAGAAGTTTTGTCCTCAGTTTCAGTATATTTCTTCATTGGAATGTGAGTCATGTCAATTTTCAAAATATCATCGCAAATCAGTAGGTCCAAGGGTTAATAAGTGAGTTGAGTCAGCTTTTAATTTAGTTCACTCCATTGTTTAGGGACCATGTCAGATTATATCCAAAACTGGGTACATGTATTTTTTCACTTTTGTTGATCTCTGACGGGAACGACGTTTGACCTGATTCAACGGGATACGTAGGCGCCACAACGGCTCGATCATATTACAGTAATATTTCAATTTCTCTTTATAATAGAAACTGTGACACAATTTTTCAGAGGATATCAAAAAATTCATTCGGAGATGGACTTCTTCAACAAGTCAAGACTGAAATATCAAAATGCAACTGGCTAGATTTTTTAGGTGGATCTCAAAATTCCACAAGATGACATTTTATGGAGAATCGAGTTGAAAATCATGTTGACATGTGAAATTGGGACAACTTGTTTGAGATGATCTCAAAAATTCCACACAAAATGTTATTTGTTAAAAGTCTTATACTTATTATTATTGAGATAAACTGGGACACAATTTTGAGGAGGGACCTCAAAATTTCAGAATGGGCAACCTCAAAATTAATAAAACAAGTTATGAGTTCTTCTATTTTTTAGACTTGGACAGAATTTTTGAGGAGGGTACTCAAAAATTCCATCAAGACTGCCTTACAAAGGACGGAAGAGCATATAAGTCAGTCGCACAAAGGAGCTTGGAGACAAGACAAACACGAATCAGTCTTTCAAACTAAGTATTTTTCTTTGGATGCAGGGACATTAAAGTCACAAAATGGCTGTGTAAAGCTGTCAAGTGTAACAGAAGGCATCACTTGCACCTATCATGGCCTCATCAACAAAACCTAGAAAATCTTCTATCTCATTTTATCTTCAATTCATTGTGTTCCCCCAAGTGATTTTTTAATTTTTTAATATATTTAATTATTATTATTTTGCAGGAATATTGAAGACAAATGCTAATAGATAATTTTAAAAATTTTAAGAAACAGTGAGTATGAGGATCGCTAGTGACAAGTCACTATCAAAGTCACCATTAGGCTTATCATACCCTAATTTTGATAAGCCAAATGACTTAATCCATCGCTTTATCTTTACTAATATTCTTTACTTTGTCGTTGATACTAATGTTTGGTGTCAAGCTTTGCAACTGTTAGTATTGGTAAAGTCAGGGTCATTTGTGAAATCGACATCAAATCTAAAGATGATCAAAAGTTACACTATCTTAGAAGTGTTGCAAGGGAAAATCAATAAGTCCATCACATCATAAAGATGTTGGTAACCGCAATATCTCCAGGATAGTCAAAGTTATTGAATCGTCTCAAGTTTTTGATAACGATTCAAGATGTCTGCAAATAAACTTAAAATTTGTTGAGTTTGTCAATGAACACGAGAGTGACTTTAATCTTCATGTGAAGGAATTAAGTCATTCACCTCGATAATTCTGTCTTTTAAAGAAAGAATTGTACTCACGACTGCATATACGTTGGTAATAGTTTTTCTAGTATAATTGTCATGTAGCAATTTAGGCATACGTGTTTCTTGACAACGTCAGGATCAAGATTTCAAAATTTTTTGGGTATCCACCCCATGAGCTGATTATGTGTTTTGATTGGCCGATCAAAGACTATAATATATAGTTTTGTTGGGCGATCCACCCCATAAGTGGTCCGTATATTTGTTTTTCCATTTCAGGTTTCTATTTTTAAATTATATTGGAATATTGTCGAGCATCCAACTTGTTACAGTTGAAATATTATCGAGCATCCACCTCATTACAGTTGGAATATTATTGAGTATCCACCTTATTACAGTAGGAATATTATCGAGTCATCCACCTCGTTACAATTGGAATATTATCGAGTCATGCACGTCGTTACAGTTGGATTATTATCGATCATCTACCTCGTTACAATTGGATTATTGTCAAGCCATCTAACTTGTTACAGAGATCACCAGAGTTTGCCATGGAGGAAGAAATCTGATGCGCTCAAATTATACCTCTCTAAAGAAGCATAAGCAATTATGATCAAGTAGGGAAACCAACTAGTAGGTTGGGGTCGATCCCACAAGGAAATGGTTTAGATTTAACTTTAATTCAAGATTATATCTATTTAGTCAATGTCTTTCCGAAACGAGTAAGTAAAGGGGGAATTTTGCGAAACAAAATTTCCATAGTCTAATTATCAAGTAGAAAAAAGTAAACGTAGTTTAAATCAAGATGAGAGAGTAACTAGGGTATATGTGTTCCTCACATGTTCATAACGTCGTATTCCTAGCAATAACAATTCTTTCCTAGTTGTTTACATGCAAAGTGATAAGTTAGGTATCTCTAAATACTTGGTCCGGCATCTAGAGAACTTCATCTCGTACCTTGGTCCGGTTACGTGTGTATAATTTACTAACCCTTACCTTTACCTCATATTAGACATCATAATCGATGTATGACTTAGTTATTACTTCGCACCAATCGACACTAGCCCATTAGATAGTATCGCACTAAATGTATGTTGATAATTCTTTTCCTATTACTACCTCGTTTGTCCGACAAGTAGCAACAAGGCAATTCTAACATGTGCACTCGTTAAAAAGACTTCTAAGCAAAAGAATTATCAATGCATGAAACAACACTATTCGAGAATTGCTTAATTACTAGGATTACTTTGTTAATTACCCATGGTTCCCACAACCCTAGTTGTGAATTTAGTCACCCATGCTCGCAAGATCACAATTCATAATATTATATGAAGAAATCATGAATTTACCTTAACAAGAAGGATAAATCCAGAAATCTTCACTTGAAATTTCTATAAAAATTGTTCAAACCAAATCTAGAAATTGATTAATTGCTAAAGTTTGCAAAAGTCAATATCCAAAACAGAAAGTACAACAAAAGTAATAGTAGCTAACCTCAAAAACGAGGTTTTAATACCCTATACATAGAAAACATAGTCCTAAAGAAAAAGGAATTAAAATAAGGGAAGTTTTGTTCGGGGACGAGGCATCAGTCGACGGTCCGTAGACTACCTGCGTTAGTCAGGACTCAGAATATTTTTATCCACTCGGATGGAATCTTCTCTGAATCAAACGACGGACCAACAACACGATCCGTCAATTCACCTACGGACCGTCAAAACTCCTTCATAGCTACATACTCGGAGTTTTTCCAAAATCAGGTACTAGAATCTTCTCTGAACTAAACGACGATTCACCAGTATGTCTCTCGATCAATCGATGAACTGTAATTTCCTATCGTAGTTCCACACTTGAATAGACTTCCCCAATTTTCCTCCAAGGTCCTGAGCTGCTCACCTACGGTTCATCGATTAAACGACGGACCGTCGATTGCATCCGTAGTCTGGTTCTGCACTATTTTTCAGTTGTTTTCTTATCTTGCCACCTGAACGTCTTTCCTGCAAAAAAGACACAAAACTTATCAAAATCACTACAAAAAGACTTTAAATACACACAACTCTTAATTGAAATGCATTAGGAATACCTTTAAATCACGACACATCAAGGAAACAATCAATGACATCTACAAATCATGAGTTGTAATAGGCATATTGTGTTCGAAAGCGGTATTCATTATCTTTTACTCTCGATACTTCTTTATTTTCTCACCTAATTGAAAAAATGTTTATGCTTATCCACTAAGATATACTCATTTGTTATATGAGTGATCTTTTGGATCAAACTGCTAATAAAAGCGGCACTATGTCTATGTCACGACCCGAAAGCACCCCCTAGAAGTTAGGGAAACCCCTCGAATTATGGTCGGGCGTACCTAAACCTTTGGGGTATGGTACAAGCCCTTTAACTAGCATTCATTACATAAGATTTGAAAAGTAGTACAGAATTAAAACTTTTAAAGAACATTTAATAAAACTATACTTTCATAAATATTTAGAGAATCTCATCGTCACAAGCCAAACTTGAGACACAATGTAATATCTTAGGGACACGGACCCATTACGATGAAGTAAAATACAACATAAGTCTTTGATTTAGAAACTAAGGAAAGGACTATGCCCTCGAATATATGAGGACATACTTTGTCTTGAGAGAAACTTTCTCAAGCTCTTCCTTCTAGCCTTAAAACCTTCAAACGCTTCCGACCTATACTTATATAGTATAAAAAAGAGTATATGGTTGGTACAATACAATGTACTAAGTATGGCATATGCAAAAACATGCAAAAGGGGACATTATAGTAAAATAGCTTTTCATGCAATTTAAGTAAAACATTAATAAATACAAAGGCAAAACATCATACAAACCATCGTTTACAACTTAGATAAGAATTCCCATAATTTTAAGCCAACAATAAATATTTACAGTAAACTTCCAAAACCTTACAGTAAACCAACTTGACCTTTACGGTGAACTCCTTAAGCATTTACAGTAGATACATTTGAACATTGACAATGAATCATTTAAAGCATTCACAATAAATTCAACTTGAGCAATTACAATGAACTATCCTACACTAAATGAGTGATTTTCCAAGGCCAAGCGAAAGAGAAACTGAACTCATTTTCCTTAAGAGTTTCCCAACCTCGGAATTATCCTAAGACTCGGTAAGGTAAGTGTCACGACCCAAAACCGAGCCGCGACTGGCACCCACATTTACCCTCCTATGTGAGCGAACCAACCAATCTAAACCTTAACATTTCAATTTAATATCAACATAAAGCAATGCGGAAGACTTAAACTCATTAATAAAAGACAATT
>NC_028637.1:12982299-13006938 GCF_001406875.1 Solanum pennellii | reverse complement strand
CCAAATTTCAGAAGTCTAAGTCTTTTGGAACGAGACCCCCTCGACGGCCCGTCGTGCCCATGACGGTCCGTCGTGGGTTCCGTCGACTCACACAGTTTTTCCAGAAATAAAATCTGCTGCTCAAAACGACTAAACAGGTCGTTACAGTAAGATATGAAGGAAGTATGCATATGCCTCCTCCACTACACACCAAATCAACCCTCAATACTACCCCTTTTGGTTTACTCAACTCTTGAGAAACAAGCCCATAAATCAATGGCAAGAAATTAAAAGACATCCAACAAATCCCAAAGTCTTCCCTTTCGGAATGCCTACTTAATACAATGAGTAGATAGCGTCCCATACCACCACCTACCCTAAGTAGTACATTCTTTTAGAAGGTTTGGCACCAAGTCTTCCCTTTCGGAAGGTCCTACCTAGTGCAATGAGTAGATAGCGTCCCATACCACCACCTACCCTAAGTAGTATGTTCTTTTAGAAGACTTAGTTCAATCAATTCTTTGTGGGGGACTAGCTTAACCGAGATAGACCAAGAGAGCTAGACATAGAATCTCGATATTAACCCCTATCATAGGAGTGATCCTCACTTGCCTATAGTAAGATCATGCTTCTTAGCTTTTACATGGCTTTATCAATAGCTATACCTATGTGGACACATAGTTAAGTGATAAGGAGATCGCTACTAACTCTTTCTGTACTAACGAGGAGTACTCATCTCAAGAGGTACTTTGGAAATACAACATCTCAACTCACGAACTGTAATCCGCCTCTCCTTCATATCCTCTCGATCCTACGCATAATTCCACACGGATTTTTCAACATTCAAACCTATAGGTTAAGCATATCTAGTGAACACCACATCTCAACTCACGAAGGGCATTCATTCTCCAATCTATCTTGGAAAGCTCATTAGGAATAACGGGGTTGCTACTAGACACATCATCTCAACTCAAGAAGAGTGTCCACCCCAATACTCCCTTTTTCTCAACTTAGCATCATACATTCTTTTAAGTGTGAGTGTGTGTGTACATGTGAGCACCTTGCACATAAATATCATTTCATTCTTATTAACTTCTCTACATGCTTTATACCTTCATTCATCAATTCACACACCTTACATGCTTCACATAATCAACCTTCTTCAGTTCAACATAATACAATCCAAACATGCTATTCAACTTCACAAGACACAAGAGAAGACTCATCTTCAATATTACTCCATTTCACCTACTAGGCCTTCAAAACCACATTCACAATACATACTAAACAACATCAAATTCATCAAGTAAACACCACCACCAAGAAGGTGGACTATACCACTCAAGAGCAATTGTTATGAAAACTATACATTATAAGCAATTTGTCATTTAACCAAGCCATCACAATCTATAATCATTTTATAAACGTTTCATTAAAATAAGATCCTTAGGCAATAGCTAAATCATCATATTAACACAAGAAAACACAAGTTCATACCTTACCTAAACATGCTCATATAATGTATTTTCCTTAAACAAAAAGTTTAAATATGCATAAACATAAGTTCATTGGGGTTTTAACATTAAAATCATCAATTCATACAATAATAAACACATTCAAAACATTATAACACTTTTACAAGAAGACCCATACTTGAAATCAAAGATAGAAGAATTTTGAGTTGGAAAACCATTTTGGATATCTTTTGGAAATGACTCCTTGAATAGAGGGTGTTCAAGGATGGACACCGTACATCAAAGAGAAAGAAACCCACTAATTTTGGTGAAGACACACGTCCAAAGCATCCCTTCTTTCCCTCCTTGAGTCTTAGCTGCAATAGTAACTTTGGGAGAGTTTTCTTTGGAGATGGAGTTTTAATATTTGAAGTGAGGGGTCTTGTCTAGGTCTAGGGTTTAAAACTAATTTAATATAACCTAAAAACACTAAAATTGTCCACCTAGGGTCTTAAAAGATTTGGGGTGTATTTACATAAAACACCCCAAGTTGGCGGCAACTTCACAGACTTGGCAGGCCCTCGCAAACGAGACCTTCACCAACGGACCGTTTGTGCATCAACGGACCGTTGGTAGGGTCTCGTGGTTCGGGACTTAGTTCCAAATAGAGCCTGGACACCATGACCTTCTGTTACAATCGTCGCCCTAGGTCGACGGACTGTTGATGGACCAACAGACTGTCCTTAGGGTCGTCGATGGCCACTGCTTTTTGGCAGTTTTGCCCAAGTTTTGGGTCCTTCCTCTAGGGCCTCTTGTGGGTCCTAGGTGGGGTCGTTGTAGACACGTAATTTTGACCGAATTTAAGTTTTATACCCTTTTTAGGGCTTAAATATTTTTTATAAATATTTTGAGTTTTATCTTATTTTATTAAGTTTATTTTTAAAAGATATGAAAATCAAAAAAAATAGAATAACACTTTAAGGTGTATTTTTATTTATTCATTCAAAGTTTTAATAAATTAGTGATTTTAATTTTTTATATTTTTTTTATCTAGCTATTTAATTTTTCTTAATTAATATTATTATTATTTATTAAAAATAAAAATTAATAATAATAACTTACCCATTATCCCACTTAACCTCTATCCACTACCACATTCCCACATACCATGACACTACCACCACCTTCCATGAAAAACTATAAAAAAAACTAACTCACAACCCTCCCTATTATTATATAAAAAATTACATAACAAAAAAAAGGGGGATCAGAAAGAAAAGTGAGGAACGAAAAGAGAGCAAACAAAAAGAAAAAAGAAAAGGAGAGGAACGAGAATCAGAAAGGAGGAAGGCAGAAGAGGAAAAGATCAAGGGAAAAAAAGAGAAAGGAAAAAAAAGGTAAAAGAGGGGAAAAAGAAAATCAGCAAAGAAGAAGAAAAAGGGGTACAAAGAAAAAGAGAAAAAAAATCAGCAAAAGGAAGGAATCAAAAAAGAAAAAAAATCAGCAAAAGAGAGGAAAAGAAAAACAAAAAAAGAAACTTTTCACCTTGTTTTTTCCTAAGGAACACATGCACAAAAAAAAAACTCAAAAGTAGTGGAATTCGAGGCTTCAAATTCGTGGTCCTTATCGATGTATTTTCTTTGTGAATTAATTTTCACAAAAGGTAACACTTGATCTTTATTACATTATTTGGTTTCAGAATCATGCAAGATATGATTTCAATGATATAAAGTGTTTTAAATTTATGCATGTTTAATTTTTTACAGTATGATATGAAATAGATTGAGATTTTATATTATTAAATTTAGAGTAAAGTTTATATAACGTGCATTTATTTTTGCTTGCTTTAAAGTTTCCTTTTATCTTGTTCTTCATTAAAATACGAAGGTTAATATTCTACAGTATGCAGTTTGTAATAATTAGATGAAATTTAGTTCTTATTTGTTAAGTTACTTTTTCACTTTGTATATTTAATAAAACTGTATTTATATATCTATTAAAAAGAGAAGAATAAAAATAAAAATAAAATAAATCAAACCTACACTATCTTTACATTTCTTTTAATGCGAAACTTTTTTTAAAAAAAATCAATTCATTTATTCATGTTGAAAAAAATAAAAAATAAAAATTTATATAAAAAATAAGAAGGAGAAAATATAAAATAAAAATAAGGTAAAGTATAAGAAGAAAGAGAAATAATTTTTTAAAAAAAATAATAGAAAAACAACATTAAAGTGACCCAAAACTTGTAAAATAAATAAATAAATAAAATTAATTTTAATTACTGGGTTCTTTTAATGACTAAAATAAGAAAAAGTAATAAAATTTATACGAAAAGGTGTATTATTTTAATTTATTTTTATCTTATGTTCTTATTAATATATTGTTCATTTTTTTAGAAAAATAAAACTAAGATAATGTATAATTTAGGCTTATGATAATGATAATACTAATAAAATATTAAGATCCAAAAAACATTAAATTACTTTAAGTCTTTAAATACAAACAAATAAACAATTTGTTGTGAGGTTGGAAAGAGCTGCTACCAATAAACCACACACTAATGAAATATGACAATTTTACAAAGTAATTTAAAATAAATCAAAGAAAGCGGGACATAAGTAAATTGTTAGGTAATAAACATAATATATTTAAAATTAAGTCAAGTCATATAAAAATCAATAAAGCGACCGTGCTAGAACCACGGGATCGAGGGGTGCCTAATACCTTCCCTTCGGTCAATAGAATTCCTTACTCAATTTTTGATTTCGCAGACCATAAAATAACAAGTCAACTTCCTTTTGATTAGGGATGTAAATAAGGTGACTTGGAACACCAAAACTCAATTTCAAGTGGCGACTCTGAAAAATTAAAATAATCCCCTAATTAATAACGTCACTTAAATTGGAAAATCCCTTACGCGGCTGCGCGAAAAAAGGGTGTGACAGATGGCGACTCCGCTGGGGACTAACTAGAATTCGAGCTTGTAAATATTGACTTGTATATGACTGTCATTAATATTATCGTGTTTGTTATATTAATGTTGTATATATTCGCTTGTTTACCACTATGATATTGTTTGAATTTCAATATAAATTGTCTTCTATAAACACCAATCTGAGTTTTCTAAGATACTTTATTCGGAGATGTGATTACGCTCCCGAACCATGAGATACCAGAGATGCGACAATGCTCCTGGGAAGGATTCTATAGTAACACATCTTAGGATGGTGAGGATAAACAGTGAGACCGGAAAGCCCTGCTACCGGTAAACTGTCCCTTCTCAATTTGAGTTGTCCACTCATTTTATAGACAGTCTAGACATTCATTCCATTAGGTTGCTAAACTTAGTAAAACAGGTCTCAAACATTTATTATCCTTAATAGAATTCATTTTATTTGCTACATATGCATTTTTTTAATTTAATGTGGCTCAACATTGGATTTAAGTTATGTGTTATATGTTACAAATATACTATTTGAATGCCGATCAACGTCTGAATAAATTAGTAAACTAAAAAAAAAAAGATTTTCCTCAAAAGTAATAAATATAGAAATTATTTGTAAAATCTCAAAAGTTTAATATTTTTATTTTTACAACAACATGACCAAAATAAAAACAATTTTCGAAAGGTAAAATACATATTTTTTTAAGAAATAAATAAAAAAGGGTAAAATTTAACAAACTATGCACACCTATTTCTCAACTCGATGAGATACGTAGGCAATCCTCCTCGGGTTCGGTGATCTTTTAAAAAAAATTATTAAAAAATATAAGTATTTCCTATACAAAATAATGTTGTGTTTACAATCTTTTGGAACTACGTTCGACCTGATTCTTGCTTTATACAAGATACGTAGGCAACCTTAAATGAGGTTCGGTCCAACCAAAAAAAAATCTAAAAAGTCATCGCCACAAAAATTGGGGCAAAAAAAAAAATTTTTGATTTTTTTTTAATTTTATTTTTAAACAATATTTGACTTGGTTGGTACCAAAATTCTTACATTTGTGCATAAGAAAATAATAAAGTGTTAAACTATTTGACAGTACAGACTAACTTTGTTGTGACCTATAGAATTCTTTTGGTATCTCTTGATATATTTATGTTATACTTAAGAAACTATTTTGCTTAAAGTTAAGGTTAAAACGAATTCGATCTCATTGTTTCCTGTGCATTGTGTGGTGAGCTTTAGATAAAATTCAATGGAATGACTTTTGATCTAGAACTTGGCCTAAATGTTGGTTAAAGTGAAATTGTGAGCAACATTTAACTTAGGAAATGATTATAGGCTTTCTTTGATCCGATTGTGCCTTTCAGGCCTACCAAATGACATGTTATCCATAAGACTCCCATTTTGAGCCTGAAACATTTTTATTTGAATAACCACCACTTCACATATATCATTTTTAGAGCATAAATGCACTATTTTCTGGATCTCACCTCCATGTTTGTATTATCAATTAGATAAACAGCGCCGAGACCTAAGTTGGATATCAAAGTGAAAAGAACAAGTATGTGCAAGTTCAAGCAAAATGACAAAAAAGCTATAATAAAAAATGAAAGGAGAGAAAAAAAATGAATGGGAAAAAGATTTCAAAAAAAAAAAATAAAAAAAAATATATTGAAAGTTCTGCAAATTGAAGGAGGAAATAGTCATTTTACTCCAAATGAATGTCCTACCTTTCTCCAAACCTACGTTACAAGCCAATAATAAGTCCTATTTGATCCCATTTTGTGTGTTCTCACATCAATGGATACTTACATAAGGGCCAAGCATATGGTATCTCAATCTCATACATTGAATATCTTTTTGAGTGTGAGTGACTTTGATATAAAACATCCTAAGATCGAAACACTTCTATTGTGCGAAGTAGGACTTCATTTATTGTGAGGGCACTTGAAACATGAAGATATGAATGACTTTATCCCTTAACTTAGGCAATATCAATTCAGGTAAACACTTAAGTATGTTTGAGATACCATTTGAAATTATAGTGATTACTCAAAGTTGACCTCAAATTTGTCTGAAAGTAGTTGAAGATGACTCATATGCATCATGCTAATTATTGGTACCAACTAAAATCAAAACATTGTCAACCATGAATTGATTCATTTCTCAAAAGATGTCTTTTGTAGAAAAAATTAAGACAAAATAAAAAATAATTTTAGGTCTTTATGAACTACGTCTGACCTGATTCTTGCTATACAAGATACGTAGGCAGTCTCACAATGGGCTCGGTCTCAAGAAATAAAATCTTATATCCGTCAATGATAAAAAAAATAGATCATCTTTTTTTAAAAAAAATAATAAATAAAAAATAATTAATTAAAAAGACTTTCAAAATTCATCAATTTAAAAATTGAGCATAGTTTTATTTGTTAAAAAAAATAAAAAAAATACACTACCGTTTCTAAAAAGCAAACACGCTATCATCATTAATTTCTAGGGAACAAACTCCCTAATTGCATATTGTCTTGCATTTCTTTTGGGAATATGTATTTCTCATTCATGCTACTAGTAATTTATAAAAAATGTTTTCTAGTGCAAACTGGACTAGAAATAAAAAATGTTGTGGTGATTCTAAATGATGATTTTGTTTAATAAGATATTCTTTAATATAAGATTTAGAATTAGCAGGACCCTCCTGGATAATGGGACAAGCAGGACCCTCCTGGATAATGGGACTAGCAGGACTTTCCTGGATAATGGGACTAGCAGGACCCTCCTGGATAATGGGACTAGCAGGACCCTTCTGGATAAAGGGACTAGCAGGACCCTCCTGGATAATGGGATTAGCAGGACCCTCCTGGATAATGGGACTAGCAGGACCCTTCTGGATAAAGGGACTAGCAGGACCCTCCTGGATAATGGGATTAGCAGGACCCTCCTGGATAATGGGACTAGCAGGACCCTCCTGGATAATGGATTAGCAGGACCCTCCTGGATAATGAGACCAGCAGGACCCTCCTGGATAATGGGATTAGCAGGACCCTCCTGGATAATGAGACCAGCAGGACCCTCCTGGATAATGGGATTAGCAGGACCCTCCTGGATAATGAGACTAGCAGGACCCTCCTAAATAATGGGATTAGATTACTTTCATAGGATAAACACTTCCTAGTCTAGATTTTTAGTTTTATTTTCTCCTAAAATAAACACTTCCTAGTCGGAGTTTATGTTTTATATTCATATTTGCTAATAACTCACAAAAATTTCCCAGTGAAAACTGGGGCAAAATTTTTGTTTATTTTTTGCTTGTGGTGGTTTTCAGGTTTTCTCAAGCGAGACATGAATTTGAAATTCAAGAACAAAGTTTTTTTTTTAGAATGATCAATTCAATGATGGTTAGAATTAGCAACTTCAATGCATGTAGCAGCCTGAGTTCCTCACATATTTTACTATTCAACTTTTGATCAAGAAAACACGAAGCTATTCAAGAGCATTTTTCAAATTCTCATTTTGAAGAATGTCAAAAGTTCCGCCTAAGTGGCAAGTTCAGCCTCCATTCCAATTCTAGGTTAAGATACTCACCCAAAAATCAAGGTGATATCTTAAAGTCAAAATTCAAGTGAAGATTCAAGAAAAGCTGCATGGATAGAAGTTTGTACGTTTGTTTTTCTTTTCACTATTAGCTTTCAATTTTATATTTTTATGTAAGGATAAGAGTCGCGATCTAGAGCCTCGATGGAACCTCACTTAACTCCAACTCATCACCTCATCTTCCTGAACTACACGTGACCTGATTCCCTTGTAACCTGGGATATGTAGGCTGTCCAAAACAAGGATTCGGTCGCATAAATTTTGGTCTTTCAAATAAGAGTTCGGTCAAAACTTGTCACTTGTCTACTTCTTTGTCTGAAAACTCTTCGTGTTTACAGTCAAAGAGGGGCAAACTGTAGACACGTAATTTTGACCGAATTTAAGTTTTATACCCTTTTTAGGGCTTAAATATTTTTTATAGATATTTTGAGTTTTATCTTATTTTA
The DNA here is from genome assembly GCF_001406875.1 of Solanum pennellii. Classification (NCBI taxonomy): domain Eukaryota; kingdom Viridiplantae; phylum Streptophyta; class Magnoliopsida; order Solanales; family Solanaceae; genus Solanum; species Solanum pennellii. Next base: position 12,998,517 of record NC_028637.1, on the reverse strand, counting down.
TTAAGTTTATTTTTAAAAGATATGAAAACCAAAAAAAAAATAGAATAACACTTTAAGGTGTATTTTTATTTATTCATTCAAAGTTTTAATAAATTAGTGATTTTAAATTTTGATATTTTTTTTATCTAGCTATTTAATTTTTCTTAATTAATATTATTATTATTTATTGACAATAAAAATTAATAATAATAACTTACCCATTATCCCACTTAACCACTATCCACTACCACATTCCCACATACCATGACACTACCACCACCTTTCATGAGAAACTATCAAAAAAACTAACTCACAACCCTCCCTATTATTATATAAAAAATTACATAACAAAAAAAAGGGATCAGAAAGAAAAGGGAGGAACGAAAAGAGAGCAAACAAAAAGAAAAAAGAAAAGGAGAGGAACGAGAATCAGAAAGGAGGAAGGCAGAAGAGGAAAAGATCAAGAGAAAAAAAAAAGAGAAAGGAAAAAGAAAAGGGAAAAGATGGGAAAAAGATAATCAGCAAAGAACAAGAAAAAGGGGTACAAAGAAAAAGAGAAAAAAAATCAGCAAAAGGAAGGAATCAAAAAAAAAAAAAAATCAGCAAAAGAAAGGAAAAGAAAAACAAAAAAAGAAACTTTTCACCTTGTTTTTTCCTAAGGAACACATGCACACAAAAAAACTCAAAAGTAGTGGAATTCGAGGCTTCAAATTCGTGGTCCTTATCGATGTATTTTCTTTGTGAATTAATTTTCACAAAAGGTAACACTTGATCTTTATTACATTATTTGGTTTCAGAATCATGCAAGATATGATTTCAATGATATTAAGTGTTTTAAATTTATGCATGTTTAATTTTTTACATTATGATATGAAATAGATTGAGATTTTATATTATTAAATTTAGAGTAAAATTTATATAACGTGTATTTATTCTTGCTTGCTTTAAAGTTTCCTTTTATCTTGTTCTTCATTAAAATTCGAAGCTTAATATTCTACAGTATGCAGTTAGTAATAATTAGATGAAATTTAGTTCTTATTTGTTAAGTTACTTTTTCACTTTGTATATTTAATAAAACTGTATTTATATATCTATTAAAAAGAGAAGAATAAAAATAAAAATAAAATAAATCAAACCTACACTATCTTTACATTTCTTTTAATGCGAAACTTTTTAAAAAAAAAATCAATTAATTTATTCATGTTGAAAAAAATAAAAAATAAAAATTTATATAAAAAATAAGGAGAAAATATAAAAGAAAAATAAGGTAAAGTATAAGAAGAAAGAGAAATAATTTTTTTTAAAAAAATAGAAAAACAACATTAAAGTGACCCAAAACTTGTAAAATAAATAAATAAATAAAATTAATTTTAATTACTGTGTTCTTTTAATGACTAAAATAAGAAAAAGTAATAAAATTTATACGAAAAGGTGTATTATTTTAATTTATTTTTATCTTATGTTCTTATTAATATATTGTTCAATTTTTTAGAAAAAAAACTAATATAATGTATAATTTAGGCTTATGACAATGATAATACTAATAAAATATTAAGATCCAAAAAAAATTAAATTACTTTTAGTCTTTAAATACAAACAAATAAACAATTTGTGGTGAGGTTGGAAAGAGCTGCTACCAATAAACCACACACTAATGAAATATGATAATTTTACAAAGTAATTTAAAATAAATCAAAGAAAGCGGGACATAAGTAAATTGTTAGGTAATAAACATAATATATTTAAAATTAAGTCAAGTCATATAAAAGTCAATAAAGCGACCGTGCTAGAACCACGGGATCGTGGGGTGCCTAATACCTTCCCTTCGGTCAATAGAATTCCTTACTCGATTTTTGATTTCGCAGACCATAAAATAACAAGTCAACTTCCTTTCGATTAGGGATGTAAATAAGGTGACTTGGAACACCAAAACTCAATTTCAAGTGGCGACTCTGAAAAATTAAAATAATCCCCTAATTAATAACGTCACTTAAATTGGAAAAACCCTTACGCGGCTGCGCGAAAAAGGGGTGTGACAGTCGTGCCCATAAGTAAAACCTCTAAACTAAGCGGTCTAGGTATTAGGAACATCCCACCTTAGTTTCAAGGAAAACGAACACGTAAAACTCATCCAAACACATCAAGACGCACAAGTACATTCTAAGGCACACTTTCCGAACGTGATGGACGTTCATGGTCGATTGAACTCCAAACTTAACCAAACTTCACACACATACTAAGAACACTAAAGTAACTCATTTTAACCTAAATTCAAATCAAGAAACAATTACGAGTCTCTAGTTCACCTTAGTTCGTTTTAGGGCGTTACATTCTCCTCTACTTGGAATAACATTCGTCCTCGAATGACACTTAAACTTTAAGAACAACAAGGACTCACTTAGAATCACATAATACACTTAAATCATGATCAAAACACTTATCAAAGCATAAACTAACAAAGAGCATCCTTCCACAATTTCAAACACTTAGCAACACAAACTCTTCTATCAAAACTTCAAGAAGTCAAAATCACTCTTAGTCTTCTTTTATGGAGGAACTACCTTCTCCAACATTAAACATGATCATACACAATACTTTTACACACATTGAAACTTCAATTCAAGACAATACAATATTTTCTCAAAAATCAAAATTCCTACAGTGAAGTTCACTGTGTTCACTGCCAAGTCTACGAAATTTTCGAAAATTCATTCCTTAAGCAATTCATCAAGATGACATAATCATATTAACTGTAAAACCACATAAACTCACTTCATAACATAAAAGCAACAATAATAAAGAGTTAAGACTTACCAAAACCATCAAATCCGGATTAATTATCCTTCCTAGCCCCATCCCATAAGAAGGGTTCTTCTTGGGAGCATTAGGATCTAGGGAAGCTTGATTGACATATTTTCCCCTTGATTTGAGGTTTGGGCAGTCCCCCATCTTGTGGCCCTTAATACCACATGCAAAACAACCATCCATACCGGCAAGACACTTACCCCCATGTTGCTTCCCACAAGTAGGGCACCTAACCCTTCCATAAGTGTGGCCACCACCTTGAGAATGTTAGTTTGGAGACCTATCCTTGTTTCCCGTGGAAGAATCTTGGTGATCGAACCTCTTCTTAGGACTTTGGTGACTAGAATCATCCGACCTAGGCCTCTTACCTCTTGCCTTATCTCCCTAAATTTGGACTCCTTGATTTGTTGTGCATAAATCATGAGCCTACATATATCCATGTCATTAAGACGCATTGTCTTACGACACTCTTTCTCCACCAAGCTAGACACACCTATCACAAATTTGTTCATCCTAGACCTAGGGTTGGCTACCATTGTTGGGGCATACTTAGAGAGTTGGGTGAATTTTAGAGAGTACTCTTGCACACTCATTCCACCTTAATGAAGGTTCATGAATTTAACTATCACTCTAGGGGAAAGAACCTATATAGAAAAGCCTCTTTGAATTCTTCTTAATCAACCAGCCCTCTTTCTAGGGGTCTCTCACCCCTCCATTGATCATACCACACTTGAGCCACCTCCTTAAGTTGGTAAGAGTTAACTCTGCTTTCTCCCTAGGGGTCACACCCATAGCATCTACCACTTTGAAAACCTCATCTATGAAACCTTGTGGATCTTCATCCACCTTAGTGCCATAGAAAGTGGGAGGGTTCATCCTCGTGAAATCTGGAATTCTAGAAGCGGGAGTACGAGCATTAGGTTGGGGTCCAACTCCTTGGTTAGCTTGGGCAACAAAGTGATTGTTGACAACATGAGCTTGAGCCGTCATGAGTTGGTTCAAGTTCATTAGGGCAGCCCTCAACTCCGAATTAGTCATATCACCTTCCATAAAAGGAGCTTGAGGCATAGGAGGCACTTGAGGCTCTTGGGGTTCCGGAGGCACTTGAGGTTCTTGAAGAGGAACCTCCTCATTCTCTTCCCCTAAGCCAACAATAGGAACTTGGTCAACACGGGGAAGGACTCTCTCATTAGTTATACCTTCCTCCTCCCTTCTAGCGGTTGATCTCTTCGTATTCATGTCCTATAAACACAAAGAGAAGAGGTTTAAGAGAAGACATCTCATATGACTCAACTCTAAGGCATGACATTAGAATAGAGAAGAAAGTGAAACTTCTATTATCCTATAGCCTCTTGTCCATGGATGTGTCGTGACTCACACCAATGACCAAGATACTACTAGATGTGACTTGGGAGACATTTAGAACCTAACCTATTTTCCATAACCTTATGCTCTGATACCAAGTCTGTCACGACCCGATAGCACCCCCTTGAAGTTAGGGAAAACCCTTGAATCGTGGCCGGGCGTACTTAACCCTTTTGGGTCTTGTACAAGCCCTTTAACTAGCATTAATTATATAAAACATGAAAAGTAGTGCGAAATTGAAACTTTTAAAGAACATTTAATAAAACTATACTTTCATAAATATTTAAAGAATCTCATCGTCACAAGCCAAACTTAAGACACAATGTAATATCTTAGGGACATGGCCCCTTTACAATGAAGTAAAATACAATATAAGTCTTTAGTTTCGAAACTAAGAAAAGTACTATGCCCTCGAATATATGAGGACATACTTTGCCTTGAGAGAAACTTTCCCAAGCTCTTCCTTCTAGCCTCCAAACCTTCAAACGCTTCCAAGCTATACTTATATAGTATAGAAAAGAGTATGGGGTTAGTACAATACAATGTACTAAGTATGGCATATGCAAAAAAATGCAAAAAGCGACATTTTAGTAAACTAGTTATTCATGCAATTTAAGTAAAATATTCATGAATACAAAGGAAAAACATCATACTAACCATCGTTTACAACTTAGATAAGAATTCCCATAATTTTAAGCCAACAAGAAATATTTACAGTAAACTTCCAAAACCTTACAGTAAACCAACTTGACCTTTACAGTGAACTCCTTAAGCATTTATAGTAAATACATTTGAACATTGACAATGAATCATTTAAAGCATTCACAATAAATTCAACTTGAGAAATTATAATGAACTATCCTACACTAAATGAGTGAACTTCCAAGGCCAAGCGAAAGAGAAAGTGAACTCATTTTCTTTAAGAGTTTCCCTACCTCGGAATTATCCTAAGACTCACTAAGGTAAGATATGAAGGAAGTATGCATATGCCTCCGCCAATACACACCAAATCAACCCTCAAGGCTACCCCTTTAGGCTTACTCAACTCGGGAGAAACAAGCCCTTCAATCAATGGCAAGACACTAAAGACACCCAACAAACCCCAAAGTCTTCCCTTTCGGAATGCCTACTTAATGCAATGAGTATATAGTGTCCCATACCACCACCTACCCTAAGTAGTACATTCTTTTAGAAGGTTTGGCACCAAGTCTTCCCTTTTGGAAGGCCCTACCTAGTGTAATGAGTAGATAATGTCTCATACCACCACCTACCCTAAGTAGTACGTTCTTTTAGAAGACTTAGTTCAATCAATTCTTTGTAGGGCATTAGCTTAACCGACATAGACATGAGAGCTAGACATGGAATCTCGATATTAACCCCTATCGGATGAGGGATCCTCACTTGCCTATAGTAAGGTCATGCTTCTTAGATTTTACATGGCTTTTTCAATAGCTACACCTATGTGGACACATAGTTAAGTGATAAGGAGATTGCTACTAACTCATTCTCTACTAACGAGGAGTACTCATATCAAGAGGTACTTTGGAAATACAACATGTCAACTCACGAACTGTAATCCGCCTCTCCTTCATTCCTCTCGGTGCTAGGCATAACTCCCCACAGATTTCTCAACATTCAAACCTATAGGTTAAGGATAACAAGTGAATACTACATCTAAACTCACGAAGGGCATTCATTCTCCAACCTATATTGGAAAGCTCATTAGGAATAACGGGGTTGCTACTAGACATATCATCTCAACTCACGAAGAGTGTCCACCCCAATACTCCCCTTTTCATAACTTAGCATCATACATTCTTTTAAGTGTGAGTGTGCGTGTATATGTGAGCACACCTTGCACATAAACATCATTTCATTCTTATTAACTTATATACATGCTTTATACCTTCATTCATCAATTCATACACCTTACATGATTCACATACTCAATATGCTTCACTTCGACATAATACAAGCCAAACATGCTATTCAACTTCACAAGACACAAGACAAGACTCATCTTCAATATTACTCCATTTCACCTACTAGGCCTTCAAAACCACATTCACGATACATACTAAACAACATCAAATTCATCAAGTAAACACCGCCACTAAGAAGGTGGACCATACCACTCAAGAGCAATTATAATGAAAATGATACATTGTAAGCAACTTGCCATAACCAAGCCATCACAATCTATAAACATTTTATCAACATTTCATTAAAATAAGATCCTTAGGCAGTAGCTAAATCATCACATTAACACAAGAAAACACAAGTCCATACCTTACCTAAACATTGTCATATAACCCATTTTCCTTAAGCTAAAAGTTTAAATATGCATAACATAAGTTAATTGGGTTTTTAACATGAAAATCATCAATTCATACAATAATAAACACATTTAAAATATTAGAACACTTTTACAAGAAGACTCATACTTAAAATAAAAGATAGAAGAATTTTGAGTTTCAAACCCTTTTGGAAATCTTTTGGAAATGACTCCTTCAATGGAAGGGGGTTCAAGGATGGATACCATAACTCAAAGAGAAATAAACCCACTAATTTTTGTGAAGACAGACGTCCAAAGCAGCCCTTCTTTTCCTCCTTGAGTCTTAGCTTCGATGGTGACTTTGGGAGAGTTTTCTTTAGAGAGGGAGTTTTAATATTTGAAGTGAGGGGTCTTGTCTAGGTCTAGGGTTTAAAACTAATTTAATATAACCTAAAAACACTAAAATTATCCACCTAGGGTCTTAAAAGACTTGGGGTGTATTCACATAAAACACCCCAAGTTGGAAGCAACTTCACAGACTCGGCAGGCGCTCGCAGACGAGACCTTCACCAACGGACCGTCTGTGCATCAACGGACCGTTGGTAGGGTCTCGTGGTTTGGGACTTAGATACAAATGGAGCCTGGCCACCATTACCTTCTAGTCAAATCGACGCCCTAGGTCTTTGAACTATTGATGGGCTAACGGACCGTCCTTAGGGTTGTCGATGGCCACTGCTTTTTGGCAGTTTTGCCCAAGTTTTGGACCCTTCATCTAGGGCCTCTTGCGGGTCCTAGGTTGGGTCGTGTCCGGATGTTAAACCCCTAAACTAAGACGTCTAGGTCTTAGGAACATCCAACCTTAGTTTCAAAGAAAACGAACACGTAAAACTCATCTAAACACATCAAGATGCACTAGTACATTCTAAGGCACACCTTCCGAACGTCATTGACGTTCTAGGTCGATTGAACTCCAAACTTGACACACTGCCTAAGAACACTGAAGTAACTCTTTTTAACCTAAATTCAACTCAAAAAATAATTACGAGGCTCTAGTTCACCTTATTTCGTTTTGGGGCATGACAGTCTACTAACAATTTACTTTGAGTATGCAGAGATATACAGAACATACCTATATGACATGTTTTATAGCAAGAGTAACTGAAAAGCATCATGAGAGATGCTACCAAATTTTTCAATTGCGGTTTCTATAACATGTTTATTTCAGTGTTTGTCAAGAGCATCAAAGAGGATGAATTCTCATCCACAGGTGCGAACGACATCAACAAGGATGCAGCACAACGTGGAACCTTTTCTTAGCAGCAAACTGAAACATAGTCCGAAGAGGAGTACCAAACTCTTAGGACGCGAGCTGAGAAACGACATCCACCACAATCAAATTGCACCCCTATCAGAGGGCATGTGGGTTTTCCTTTAGTTTACCTGATTTCAGTTTCGCATCTGGAAATTTTTTATATTTACCGGAAGCAACTTTCCAATCTGAGTGACAGTGCACCAAGAGCTTTGAAAATTATATATGAGTAAGTTCTTACTTATGGATGTGAAGAGATCCGCATTCGTGACTAAGAGGTTGCAAGTCTCTTTTTGCACTTCATTTGTTTGTCACTCTTCCCCAACCGAGATATTTGGCATAAAGTATTTCCTTCTCAACCGATCGAGTTGAACTATAAACAGCCTGATTCCTAAGGTTTGAGGATATGTATGTGGGTTTAATATTGAAAACTCTGTTGTACTCCAATATTTTGCATTAAATCTTGTTCTCGAGCATCCTGATTTCTTCATAATTCGATATCGGGATAAATTTTGAATTCTTTCATAATCGTGCGTTCAATCAAGCTTATCGAACTACAAGTGACCTGAATTCTCATATAGCCTGAGATATGTAGGAAACCCACTTTTGGGGTTCGGCCATAATTCTTTAAGTCCGTACCAAGTCCTTTTTACAAAAGATGAAGATGTGGTCGGTCAAAATTGGATCAGTCAGTTTCATTTGCCTCGAATTCCTTTCATCAATCCAAGTCAAACGAGGGACAACTGTTGACACCCAATTTTGGCCATCCACGATACAAATTAATCATCGAGCTTCTTAAATTCCCAACAATTTCAAATAATTAACTTTATGAAATTCACTATATTTTTTCAAGTCATTTTAAATAATTTTTTCATTTTATAATTTTAAAGATAATTTATATATTCTAATAAATTTTTATAAATTCTGAAAATCATCTCAAAAGATTTTATTTTGTTTAAATATTTTACTAATTAGTTTAGTTATATAATAGTTTATATTTTTGAATTAATTGTTTTATAATTAAGTCGATTATTTTATTTCGTTAAGATTAAGACGCTCATTAGTTAATTTATATTAATTCATCTTATCTAGTCATTAACTTAAACTCATTTGGACAAACCACTTTTGGGTCTTTCATTTTGCAATTTTCAGCAGCCCATTCCATTATTTCCAGCCCACCTAATTTCCCATTCTTATTCCAATTCCCATCTCTAACCCAGCCCACTTTCAATTCCAAATAACCAATACAATCAACAGCAATACCAAATACCAAAACAGTACCCGTCTTCTTCTCTAGTGATACCAAATGAGAACCCGACCCGACCCCAGAACCTACGCGTTCTTCTCCTCCTCCAACTGTTCAACGCGAAGAAACCCAGAAAATCGCGAACCAGCAGCTCGAACCAGGCTCCGCGCCCCTCTTCTCTTGGCCTTATCTGCTCGTACTAGAATCCTGAGGTGTCTCCATCTCCACATCTCACTCGTCCTTACTTGAGAATCAAGCGTCTCCTATTATTTTTCGGTTTAGATTTATACTCACTAGTATGCGTACCCGAGCGGTTATTTTAGAATTTAATATTTTTAAAAATTTAGAAATAACTTATACAAATTATGATTGAGTAACAAAAGTGCAAGTATAATCATATACAATATTTTAATATTGTTGTTAACAAAATCTTTATCTTATTTTATTTGCAATGAGGATATGTTTTTAAAAAAACAGTAAACATCATTCTAACAATTTCTTCTTCTTCTGGTATAATGAAGATTATTAGCATATATGATGTGTTAAATTGATATTTGTGCTAAATAATTAAATTTTAAATTTATATATCAATCTAAAACCTAATATAAAAAAATATTGACTTTACTTTTAGGTAAAATCTAAATCTAAATATAATTTACAAAGTATGTTGAATCTCTTTAGCACACTCCTCTCTCATTGAATTTTGCAAAAGAAGACGATTTTCATATAATTAATATAATTATATAAAATAAATATGTACAAAATAATGAATTTCAGCGACCAATTTAAAAATATACTATAAACAAATTAATTAATGTATACCACATAGAATAAGTTATCAGATTAATATACCACATAAAAAAAAAGTTTTTAGTGCAAAGAAAAAACTCAAAGATGAAAAAAGTAGATCATCTTTTATTCCTTTAGGTTACTCTAAGTCACTTCTTTTATTTTATGAATATTTAGGTTTTACCATTTTAAGTTTAAACCAGAAAACGATTGCATTTTTTTAAAAAAAAAGACTTTTATTTTTAAAATACAAATCTTCTGAAGGTTTGCCCTAGAAATGTCAATTGTTTATTGATTATTTAGTAGTAATTTTGTTGGTTTGAAGTTTTTTCATATAAAAAGTTGAAATCAATTAACAATTGTTTAAAATCTAAATAGAATATGACGTAGACAAATTAAATGTAGAAATGCCATTTTATCTCAGGTATATTTTGTGGAAATATAGACGTGTGTATTGTGTAACAAAGGAAACTGAAAAGATTTTTTGTGGTTTTTGAATTGTAAAAGATTTTCTATTTAATTACTTATTGATTATTTCAAATTTATTTTTAATTAGTCGTTATTAAAAGCGTGCATTAATATCTTAATTTTGCCATCTATTTATGTATACTTTTGAATAAAACTTTATGTACACGAACTTCTAAATTAATTTTCGTTATATGTAGAAAATTTAAATTAATATATAACATGCCCATTCTAATATATTGCTATTTATGTGTTGAATTCATGATTGAATTTAATTTTAAGGATGGATTTACCATTTTTATCTTCTAAATTTTAAGTGAATTTAATATTACTTCTATATCAATTCAGAGGGATAGATGAATTTGGCATGTAAGTAGTAATGTCACCCGTTTTAAAGAGTATTTAAAAAATGACAACTCACACAAATTATTGAAATAACCAATTTTTAAATATAGATGATAAATCTTAGTATGCCTAAATTTATCGAAAGTACAAATAAAATATGTTACACGAAAATATGCATAATAATTTTGATTTAATGTTTCATTATATAGCTATTGATAAGTGTGCATTTTCTCCCAAGTATCTTTGGGTATCATCTTTAAATAAAAATTAAATATGAGGAGAAATTTAAGATTTTGCAAATTATCGAGTTATTTGAAATTATTGAAAGTTGACTTTTCTTTAACTCTAATTCTAAGAGACGAAAAAATTCTTCAATATATGCCTAAATAATATTTAAACATTACTAAATATAATTCATGTATAACGTAGTCAATTCATTCAGGAAGTTGATCAAAATTTTCATAAATTCGTAGTATATACACCATATAAAACTCAGTCACAATATGTTTATTTCAATCTTATGTTGAATTTGAATCGTTTAACAAAAGAACCTCTTCATTTGAAGAACCTCTTCATTTGTTTATAATGAACATTTTCTTCTTTCAATTTTTTTTTACAGAATTGATGCAAAGAGGTAAACTCATTGAAAAAAGAGACCATAATTTAATTTTGATACCCGAAAGTGATGAAGTATAATCAAGATTTCCGACAATGATTATATTTCAAAGATGAAATCACATTAAAAAAGAAAGTAAATTATGTATTTTGCATTTATAGAGAGAGGAAATAAAAAATAAAAAATTAAAACTTTGAAAGTAATAATTGTTGTAAAACTAAAGCAAAATAAGACAAATAATATAGAAAATGAACGCAATAGAAATAGGGAGATAAGAGATGAGAGCTTTTCGTATTCATCAAATCTTCAAGTGTATACAATATGAACCCTTATGTCTCTATTTATAATATAACATAGAAGCATACAAAAGGTTAGTCATAAACATGACATTAACATGAATATAATGGGGAGGTTATGAAAGTGAAAGGTTACAAGAATAATGATTATAAAGGTGGAGGTTATGAAGGTTATGATCATCTTCATAATGAGGAAAATAGTGGAGATAATGGGTGAGTAACTTCTTGGTGTAGTGGACATCCATATTATATTGTTTTATAACACTCCCCCTTGGATGTCCATAGATAATATGCCTCGTTATATCCTTACTAGAAAAAATCCTCTGAGAGAAAATTCTAGTGAAGGAAAAAAAGTATACATATCTTTTAATACGTTTTGAATGTTGCCTCGTTAAAAACCTTACCAGGAAAACCCAATTGGTACAAACCATGGTTAAGGAAAAGAGTACAATGCATATTTTTCGCCCCCTGATAAAAATTTCACTTGATATCTCGAAAACAATGCATTCGAATCTTGTATCAGAACTTCCCAAATATTGATGTTGGCAATCTTTAGTGAATAAGTTTACAAGATTATCACTTGAATAAACCTTTGAACGTCTATCTCACCATTTTATTAAAGATCATGTGTGAAAGACTTTTGGTGAACTATACTTTGTTCGATCTCTTTTGATTATATCCTCCCTTCAATGAGCTATATATTATTGTCGTATATGGTGGCTGAAAAATCACATATTCTCTGAATATGGTAGATCATGATTCCAACCAAACACACTCCAACTTACTTCATAGATCAGTATTATTTCTGCACGATTTGAAGAAGTGGTTACCAATGTTTGTTGAATGCCAAAATATTGTTGTGCCTCTATATGTAAGCAAATAGCCCTTTTGCGATCTAGCTTTGTGTAGATCAAATAAATATTCTGCATCTACATAATCAAATCATATTTGACTCATGAGAGATTGACTGAATTTTATTGAAGCTCGTCTTTATTCTCAAAGAAAATCACACATCTTCTAGAATTTGCATAACCAGCAATATGTAAGTGCACCAATTGCACCAATATATAACATATCATTTTCATGAGTTTGAAAAGATTCATTCTCTGTGTTAAGCAATCTCAAAATCATTGGCCACTCAATGGAATTGCATTAAGACCTTTTAAATCCTTCAAGGATTTTCGTATAACCTTCATCGTCTAGTTAGACGTAATAATCAATCATTATGCATATTCAACTATTTCTCTATTGCCAAACTGAAACAAGTCTTATGGCATCCACCACTAGAGAATATATCTCCATTTAATAATATCAGGATTTTGCGAAAACTCTCTATGCCCCAAGGCACAAAACGTACTTCATATCTTACAATTATACTTTCACACAATGATTTATTTGTAGTCCACTGACATATATTTTGATCTATGAACTATACGTTTAAAAATATCACTTTTCTAAGTGAAACAAAATATACTTGAATATTGCATTTTATTTGGCTAATCATTTTTCTGTCCACACTATATGACAGATTCAGATTTAAAATCTGTGTAATCATTTATAGCATTGACTGCTACTTCATATCAAATATACCGTCGATGGTCATTTTGATATCGATTTCAATACGACATAACTTATCGAGATCTCTTCATTTTTTATCATTTTCAGGTACCTGAACCTTCGCCAAGATTTTATGAAGTGTTATGTCATAGTGCTCTTTCAAAGCACGTACCTCATTATTAATGACCATTTGATAATTTGTTGCTCTCCTTCCTTAAGAAGTTTTACATTTGGAATCAATTGCTCTATCACGCTTTTGGCATACCATAGACTCTGTCCTTCAAGGATTATTTATCGGAGCATTTGCAGCTTAATTAAAATATTGGGTCAGCAAATACATCTGGCAAATTACTTGCAACATTTTGCAAATGAATTATCTCTTGAATTTCAAATTCACATTTTTTTAACGAGGATCCAGATAATTCACGCCACATATAATTTTCAGCTGCTACATATATATTCCCTAATGTTAGGCAATCTAACATTCACCCTCAATCTCAATTGGGGATCCATCTTTGTGCGTGGTGGAGTACTAAAATCATATGTGTGCAAATCAAACTTTTAGATGGAAATTATTTGGTTCCTGAAAACCAATTGTGTTGGAAGAACCTTGTTGGCTTGATGCATACATGTTAAATAAACTCATCTAATACCAAATGTTATTGGAGAGATTTGTTCTCATAATCAATGATCTAGCTATAATTGGAGGCAACAATTTCCGCTAAACCAACCAACATTATCAGCATGACTTTAAAGTTTAAAACTGTGCTCTTTATAATTTAATAATTCAAACAAATAACCTTACAAAAATTAATTTGTAAGTTGATACAAATGCACATGTTACCATACCATAGATGCATCTATTAAATCACAATAGTGAACGGTCAACATGGCAGGTGAACGGACCCATATTCACCTTTTTATATGTACCAAATAATTTCAGGGGATAAAATCTCACCCTTAGCTAGTAAAATGATTATTTTATCACGAGAACAAACTACAAAAGAGAATTCTTGAAGAATCTTTTATTTCTTCAACATATAGCCACGTGAATCCTCAATTTCTTTTGCATCACATTTGAATCGGAATGACCAACCGATTATGCCAACTGATATTTATTCAAGTAAACTTCTAGTTTACTTTTGCAGGTGATTCCATCACCATGCCCGTATTTGTGTACAACAAACAACGAAAAAAATTGGATAATCTTATACATAAATATATATTATCCACTTTGATTGTAGTAATTTGAAGTAATTTGAAGATATTAAGTCTTCCCATAATTTATAGTTTCAATATAATATTTGTTTTTCATTCTTCTGAAACTTAAAAAGTTTTTTTTGAGACTCACTACAACCCCAATATTATGAAGAATTACATTCCTTCAAATAGTAACAATTAGCCTTTTCAAAACTATCAATTAATTTTGTGTACTACCACAATTTTCACAATGTCATTCTTATGGTGACCATCTCCTTCAAGGAGAAAATTTTATTATTGTCATGATTAAAATTATTACGTTCAAGACTTATTTATTGATAACCAATGACAAATTTGTGTTCCGCATAATAACATTTATTTTGATCATGATTCATGGTCACAACCTTTACAGAAAATATTTTTTCTTTCTTTTGTCCTTCAATAGTCCATTTTAAAGTATACCACAATATTTGTGTAGTACTCAAAGTATATATATGACCAAATTGACTATTTATGTCAAAAGATTTTCTTTCAATCTCTCAAACCTCCCGTAGTGGTGAGATATGATATTCATCCAACAATACATGAACATGTTCTTATCAATACGAACACAAGTCACATTTTCTTCAAGAAATGGACCATAACCATCTGTACATGTTCCATAATTTTTTGTTAGAAACTCATTGTCATGTTTTGACATTATGTAACTCACTTCAACATCACTTTAAGAGGTCAAATGTACCAAATGTACTACCACTTTGTATTCATTTATTTTAATGGAGGAATTACAAAAAAAATTTAAATTGGGTTGCACCAACAATAATATGCCCAACTTCTCATACCACTTTGATGTATAAAGATTACCTTTAACAATTAACTTCACATTTGAAGAACCGTCTTAAGTACAATGTGTCCAATAACCTTTTATACAATTTTAATGGACAAAATTGCCTTCACTTTTGAAGGAACATCTTAAGAACCCATAATGTTCTTCCTTTTAATTACCACAATGATGACCATTAACATTTTACCATACCTATATTCATACATTCATTCACTTGTCATTTTTCAGACATATTAATACACTGCTACCACATTCACAAAGAGAACGGAGCAAATTATTTGGGTAAATTTCATTACTTTCAATCAAAAGTATAAAATTTTATGTTAGTCATCATCATATCATTACTATACTGCATTAGGACTTAAATCCAATGTCTAACCCATATAAAGACACCTTTAGTTATAAATCAATTGGACTTGAACCCAACTTCTTATTATCATGGTGCACCAAGACTTTAACTTGATGTCTTACCCACTTAGTGCAGTGAAACCTGAATTCACCGTCTTACCCTCAATCAATGCCTTAATAAATCAAATGTATTACCAAAAAAAAAATTATCAAAAATTCATGAATATAATCTGAATTTGACTTAATATACAAGAAAAATGAACAAATCAATTAATTAGAACCATATGTTAGAATCATATAATAATCCCAAATTAAAATAAATTCAAATATTTTAATAGTCCCACTCAACATTGTTATGAAGATCATTATATTTACTAATCATTTTAGAATAACTACAAAACAAGCTTTGTTAGTACAAATAATATATAGGATATGAAGTATACCATGAAACCAAAAAAATTACTAGGATAATTCGTAAAAATCACCTACCATTGATTCTTGACGGAGAATGAGCAACTTGTGCTGATAACGTGTTGTAAAACTGTAACGACCTGTTTAGTCGTTTTGAGCAGCAGATTTTATTTCTGGAAAAACTGTGTGAGTCGACGGAACCCACGACGGACCGTCATGGACACGACGGGCCGTCGAGGGTGTCTCGTTCAAAAAGACTTAGACTTCTGAAATTTGGGTACTGAAATCGACTCTCTGAACTTGGCGACGGACCTGCAGGACGAACCGTCGTGGGCACGACGGACCGTCGCAGGTGTCTCGTTCCAGAA
>NC_028637.1:12945156-12981249 GCF_001406875.1 Solanum pennellii | reverse complement strand
GGGAAATAATAGATGTTGAATTTTAGAAGTTATTGAATTGTCTTTTATTAATGAGTTTAAGTCTTCCGCATTGCTTTATGTTGATATTAAATTGAAATGTTAAGGTTTAGATTGGTTGGTTCGCTCACATAGGAGGGTAAATGTGGGTGCCAGTCGCGGCTCGGTTTTGGGTCGTGACAAAAACTAAAGCAAAATAAGACAAGAAATATATGAAAGCAATATAAATAGAGAGATAAGAGATGAGAGCTTTTCTTATTCATCAAATCTTCAAGTGTACACAATATGAACCCTTATGCCTCTATTTATAATATAGCATAGAGACATACAAAAGGTTAGTCATAAACATGACATTAACATGAATATAATGGAGAGGTTATTAAAGTGAAAGGTTACAAGAATAATGGTTATAAAGGTGGAGGTTATGGAGGTTATGATCATCTTCATAATGAGGAAAATAGTGGAAATAATGGGTGGACATCCATATTATATTGTTTTATAACAATAATTGTAGACACGTAATTTTGACCGAATTTAAATTTTATACCCTTTTTAGAGCTTGAATATTTTTTAAATATAAAGTAGATATTTTATTTAGTAAGTTTATTTTAAAGGATTTGAATACAACAAAAATAGAGTTACCCTTTAAGTTACATTTTAATTTTTTTATTTTTTTTATTTATTCAAAATTTAGCAAATAAATTATTGATTTTAATATTTTCTTAATTGTATTTTTGATTTAGCTATTTCATATTTTTTTTAATTAATGCCAAAATAACTAGTTATTATTATTATTATCATTATTATTATTATTATTATTATTTATTAACAATAAAAATTAATAATAATAACCTACCCATTACCCCACTTAACCACTATCCACTACCACATTCCCACATACTATTACACTATCCCCACCTCCCATGAAAAACTATCAAAAACTAACCCACAACCCCCTCCCCCCATTATACTATAAAAATTACACAACAAAAAAAGGAGAGGAGGAACGAAAAGAAAAATCAGCGAGGGAGGAAGAAAAAAAAGAAATCAGAAAACCAGAAGAGGAAAAAAAAGGGGGAAAGGAGGGAAAAAGATAAAATCAGCAAACCAAAAAGAGCAAA
Organism: Solanum pennellii; assembly: GCF_001406875.1. Taxonomy (NCBI): domain Eukaryota; kingdom Viridiplantae; phylum Streptophyta; class Magnoliopsida; order Solanales; family Solanaceae; genus Solanum; species Solanum pennellii. Next base: position 12,980,131 of record NC_028637.1, on the reverse strand, counting down.
AACAAAACAAAAAGGGAAAGGAGGAAAAAAAAAGAAGAAACAACAAAGAAAACTTTTCATTTTTTTTCCTGAAGAACACACGCACAAAAAAAAAACAACTAAAAAATAGTGGAGTTCGAGGTTTCAAGTTCGTGGTTCTTTTCTTGAAATAATTTCTACAAGAGGTAATACTTATTTTTATTTTGTATTAGTTTTATGTCATGAAAATGCGAGAATGAATTGCAATATATATTGAAGTTGTTAAATTTCGCATGTGTTTAAACCACTAATATTTATTGATGTGATTATATGAAGTATGTTCAAATATTTCATATCAACTTATGTTTAGGTCCTTTGTGTAGTTATATTTAGTGTGAAATTGTTATAACAAACCGTGATTTATTTCATAATTAAATAACCCATAGTTTATTTTATATTTAAGTAAAATTATTGTCCAAGTCATTTTAATTTTCCATATTTAGTTTTATAATGATAACATGTGTAGCTATTTTGTAAATATATTAATTTTAGTTAGTAGGATGTTCGTTTTGTTAGTGACGTAAAAAAAATCGAATAAAAATGGAAGAAAAACAAAAAACAAAATAATAATAATAAAAAAAAGAAAAAGAAAAATTAAAAATAAAATGTGAGAAAGAATATAATTAGAAAGAGGAAAAGAGAAAACAGAAGGAAAAAATAAAAGAAAAAGAAGTATAAAAATAATATTAAAAAAAACATGCAATTGAAAAGGAAAGAAATTTTTTTTTTTGAAAGTTTCTTTGTCCAAATAGAAAAAAAATTAACTTAAAAAAAACAAATAAAAAACCTTGAAATATAAATAATAATAATAATAATAATAACATAATAATAATAGTAAAAGATGAGAAGGTAAAAAGAGGAAAAAAGAAATGTAACAAAAACAAATAACAAAAGAATAAAGTAAAATAAAGAATATCTTATTTTATTCTGCTTGTTTGATTTAATTTTTATGCGTATATATATTTTTAATTAAAGGGCGTAGATTAATAAAATAAGGTAGTTTTAAATATATTTAAATAAATCAAAGAATGAGGGTAAATACATTTGTTTTAACAATAGAATATTCAAAAAATTAGTCTAAGTCATAAAACTTCATAAAGCGACCATGCTAGAACCACGGGACTCGAGGGATGCCTAATACCTTCCCCTTGGTCAACAAAATTCCTTACCCGAACTGGTTCGCAGACCAAAACTAAAAAAGTCATTTCCTTTTGGTTAGGGATTAAAAAACAAAAGGGTGACTTGGAACACCATCATTCAATTCCAAGTGGCGACTCTGAAAAAATTAAAATAATCCCTTAATTAATAACGTTACTTAAATTGGAAAAACCCTAACGCCGCTGCGCGAAAAAGGGGTGTGACATCTCTGGCGACTCCGCTGGGGACTAGAATTCGAGCTTGTAAACATGGACTTCTACATGACTTTATTATTTATTTACGTACTTATCGATTTGTGGATATTGTGGTTAATGGCATAATATGTTATTTGCTTGCTTATTTACCCTTTTGATAATATGTGAATTATCATATAACTATCTTTCCTCGCGCATCCATCTGAGTCTTCTGAGATACTTTATTCGGAGATGCGATTACGCTCCCGATCCATGAGATACCAGAGATGCGGCAACGCTTCTGGGAAGGATTCTATAGTAACACATGTCTTAGGATGGGAAGGACTAACAGTGAGGCCGAAAAGCTCTGCTACTGGTAAGCTGTCCCTTTTCGACTCGAGTGATCCGCTCGTTTTACGGCCAGTCTAGACACCTTCTCTATTAGGTTGTTTACCTAGTAAAACAAGCCTCAACTATGACTATCCCTAATAGGATTTGATTTATCTACATCATGCATATTGTTGAATTAATGGGGAGCTCGACACAGGGGTCGAGCTTGTCTAGGAGAAGTATCCCTACTTAAGACTATGATGTACATTATTTGTGTTACTTGTTGCATTATTGGGAAGACTATAAAAAGTTGATCGGCTTTAGATGAATGAATTATAACGAAAAATTAATTATAACGAAAAATATAAAATTAAAGTTTTGACGTATTCCTTTTATTAAACACAATTTTCTCTATCAAAATTTATATTTCTTTTACAAATAGAAAAATATATCATTACCATCAAGTTTTTCTATATAAAACAAAAAATAAAGATTGGAAATTTAATTAACAAAAAATAAAATACAATCGAATATACTAATATTTTTAGTTTTGGAAAAATTTTGAGGGCTACTTATATATATTAATTTTTTCTCATTCTTCCTTTAATAACCATATTTTTTTAAAAAATAAATAAATAACTAAAAATAAAATAAACATAAAAAAATTAAAAAAATAATTAGTTTTTTTGTGTGTATGATTTTTACGTTATTCTTACTAAAAAATATATATTTTATTAAGCCTAATTTTGTCACTATCATAATATAGGAAAATATGAATCCATATGGAAAGGGAGATAAGAGACAAAGAGAGGATCAATTACCTCGATTCATGATATTGGATAAGGCTCCGACACTCTTGAAGACATGGTATGAAAATATGACAAACCATGGACAAGGAATGGTGTTCAAACGCTTGGGATTTCTACGAAGCCTTTTATATGTTGAGCCGCGACAGGATTTGATAGAAGCACTAGTGCATTTTTGGGATCCGTTAAGGAATGTATTCCGTTTTTCTGGTTGTGAACTCACCCCCACCCTTGAGGAGATAGAGGCATTCATTGGAAAAGGTAAACATCTTCACAAAGGAGAGCCTATGATACCAAAACATATTGATGGGAGTAGGTTTCTAGAATTACTGCATATAAATGAGAATGATATAGGTGGTTGTCTCGATAATGGATGGGTTCCGTTAGAATTTTTGTTCAAAAGATATGGCAAAAGTGATGGATTTAAAGTGTATGGAAAGAAACTCCGTAATAATGGGTGTCGTCTGACCTGGGAAGCACACAGTTATGATGCCTTTGTGGTGGCTTTTTGAGGATCATGGTATTTCCAAAAAAGGGAGGAAATATTAGCAAGAACTTGGCTGCAGTCATTATAGATTTGAGAAAAAGCCTAATATCACCCTCGTACCAATGATTCTGGCAGACATCTATCGTGCTTTAACTATTTGCAAGGATGGAAAAGACTACTTTGAGGGATGCAATATCTTATTACAACTATGGATGATTGAACACATTCGTCATCACCCTTATGCAGTGGACTTTTAAGTAGAATGGAATGATTATATTGGAGGCCACAAATAAAGAATCAAAGATCATAGTTTTTCGAAGGGTATTGAAGCTTGGAAGCAACACCTCAATAATCTGATTGGTGAAAAGATTGTATGGAATTATCATTGGTTTCCGTCGGCCGAGGGGATATACATGTCTAGTTTTCGATCATTCATCGTCCTAATGGGTCTTCGAGGGGTCCAACCTTACATGCCACTTAGAGTTATGCGACAACTTGGGCGACGCCAGTTTCTACCACCTAATGAAGATATGCGGGAATTCATGTATGAGTTTCATTCCGAGATACCTTTAAGGCAATCAGAGATATTTAAGATTTGGAGGGATGCATACTCTTAAGTCCCAATGATATGGTGAAGGATCGCACAAGAGGCGAGGTGGACCAAGCGTACTTAGAGTGGGTTCATGATCAGCCCCTTCCTAAGGTTATGCCAGAAGGGTCAATAAAAGGACCTATAGATCGAGAAGCAGAAATTGAGGTTAAGATTAAGCAAGCTCGCCTAAAAGTCGAAAGAAGCTATAAATCTACTCTGGATATCCTAAGTAATGACCTGAAAAACACTAAAGAGGAGCTGGCCTAACGTGATGTGATATTTGAAGATAGAGTTAGAAAACACCGTTCTACTATTCTGACATTACAAGAAGACTTGGACATTGCCACGGGCCTATGGAGCAACAGGAAGAGGAGTATAAGAAAGAAAAGGACCATCTTATCTGCGCACAGTCTAGACTCCAAACTCAAGTTAAAACCTCTATGGAACGGTAAAGAGAAATAGCAAGGCGTTTCAGTGCTTATCAGGCATACTGTGAGATTGAGAGAGGTCAAAGGATAGCCGAGCGAGATGCACTCCACCTTCAAATTGAAGAGCTCCAAGAACAAAGGGAAAATTTGATGCATGAAGTCAATACTGCTCACCACTGGTTACAGAATTTTTATGACAATATGGATGAAGCCAGAGACCGAACACTACAACTTAGGGATGAACTCAACAATGTTTATGCTAGATATTTACACCAGAACGATGAGAGGTTGGGCCGACATGCTCGTGCTTTGGATCCATATCTACCGAAAGCGTTGGCGAAGATTTATAAGGGTCTTGGAGATGATTGAGATTCGAGGATCCAATTTCTTTTCGAGTTTATTTTCTTAGTATTGATTATTTCATTTTATTTTTATTTTTTTTCTCTTTCTTTCTTTTTTGTTTTTGTTATTTTATTTCATTTAGAGTCTATCTAAGTCCTAGGTACTTCTGCTTTTTATGTTTTATTCAAATCTTTATTTTAAAAATATTTGAAAATGAATGAAAAATTTTTGCTCTTGGTCACCTTATGTACATATGTCATGCAAAAAAAAAGTAATATCTTTCTCGAACTACGCAAGATCTGATTCATGGGCCAAACATGATACGTAGGCAACCCAGGGGTTCGATCCAAATTATTTTTTTCTTCTTTCTTCTCTCTCTGAAAAAAAAATTAAAATAAAATAAAATAATAATGATAATCATAATAATATAAAATAAATAAGTAAATAAATAAATGACAATAATAAAATAATAAAAAACTAAGGAAGAGAAGAATGCCTAGGTAAGTCGAGTGAAACATAAGGTCCTCCATATTAGAAGTATGTATGTGGATGCAATGTGCATAATTTCATAACAGTAATCGGTTTGTTACTCCATTCAGAGAGATTGAGAGAGAAATAAAGAGAGACATACTAGCTTAAAGGTAGTTGGTTTGTAGTTAAACTGGCATCACATCCTTACAACACAACATCGAAAAGGAAACAGAAAATGGCCCCAAAAGACGGAAATGAATCGGACAATGATGAGATCCAAAACCAAATGACTTCACAAGAAATAGCGACAACAGAAGAGATAAGGGCGTTAAAACAACAAAAGGCAGAGATGTACGAGGCTTAGATGAGTGGACAACCTCCACCGTCTTCAATCCGAGACTATTTTAATACAAATATGTCTCCCCCTATCCAGGTGTCGACAAGTGATCCGATATATCCCCCTGGATTCAGCCCCTATGCTAACACATCCAATGTCGCTGGAAATTCTATGGTGCAGCCTTCGAATACACCTATGATAAGTAATCCACTCTTTGTGTCAACTGCCCCGACTAACAGCATCCCGCAACCAACGATGGTGCCCAGATCCAACAGCGATCCTCCGCCCAAAGTTTGGCGTGATCACAGTTACACTCTTGAAGATGCCATTAAAATTCCAAGATCTCATCCCCACATTCATCAATATAGTTCCCCTGTCTAAATTGAGAAGATGGTCAAGAATGAGGAACATGAAGAAATGACTAAGAAAATGAAGAGTTTGGAACAAAGTATAAGAGATATGCAAGGACTAGGAGGCCACAAAGGCCTCTCGTTCAGTGACTTGTGTATGTTTCCTCACGTCCATTTGGCTGCTGGTTTTAAAACTCCAAAGATTGAGAAATACGATTGTCACGGAGACCCCATAGCTCATCTAACGAGATATTGCAACAAATTGAGGGGTGCAGAGGGCAAAGAAGAGTTATATATGGCCTATTTTGGGGAAAGCTTAGTAGGGATTGCATCTGAGTGTTTCATAGATCAGGATATCACTAACTGGCACACATGGGGTGATTTGGCTCGATGTTTTGTACAGCAATTCCAATATAATATTGACATTGTGCCAGATCGCTCCTGGTTAGCCAACACGAGGAAAAAGACCACCGAAAATTTTCGTGAATATGCTATCAGATGGAGGGAACAAGCTGCTAGGGTTAAACCACCGATGAAGGAGTCAGAGGTGATTGACGTTTTTCTCCAGGTGTAAGAACCTGATTACTTTCACTATTTGATTTCGGCCGTCGAGAAGACATTCGCTGAAGTTATTAAGGTAGGGGAAATGGTGGAAATGGCATCAAGTCTGGAAAGATTGTAAGTCAAGCTGCCTTAAAAGCCACAACGCAAGTGCTTCAAAATGGTTCTGGAAATATTGGAGGGAGGAAGAGAACTGAGGATGTGGCCACTATTGTATCAGCGCCTAGGACTCATGTCCAAGATTCCCCACAACACTATTTTTCTTCCCAAGCTCCACAATATTCTGTCACATACACTCCATATCATGTTTTTAATGCACAACCAATTGCACCCCCTTCTTATCCACAATGGTGTGCACCAACTCCACAAAATCATCCACCACCCCCACAAGTTTATCAAAATACTGCTAGAATTCCTTTCCGTCCTAGACCACAATACAAGAAGGGAAATGGCGTTAAAGATGAGTTCACTCCTATTGGGGAGTCGTTTGATAGCTTGTTCCAAAAATTAAGGACGTAAAATGTTTTGAGTCCTATTGAGAGAAAGATGTCGAATCCTCCCCCGAGAAATTTGGATTATTCTCAACATTGCGCATATTGTTCTAATGCCCCAGGGCACAACATAGAGAGATGTTGGTATTTGAAAAGGGTCATTCAGGATTTGATCGATTCTAATCGAATTATAATTGAAAGTCCGAGTGGACCCAACATCAATCAAAATCCATTGCCGAGGCATGCTGAAACAAACCTGCTAGAAATGATGAAGGGTCATGAAGAGTTTGCATCTCCGTATAAGCCAATCCTTAAGGTTTGAACTGGCATTGAGAAGTCGACAAATGTTGTTGATTTAACAAAAATGATGCCTTTAGGGGCGGAAAGTAGGTTAGAAAAGTTGAGCCCATCAAACACACCCATCTTAACTGTGAAAGGAGCCCTTGAAGATGTTTGTGCAAGTCCGAGTAAGGAAAGATCGTTTGTCCCAAAAAGGCCAAACAAGCCTATCTTGATCGTGCTAGGGGCCCATATTCCTCCTGTGATTATCAGGCCAGTATCCCAGCTCCCAATGACTAAGCCCAAAGATGTTCCTTGGAATTATGAGCCTACTATCGTGACATACAAGGGAAAAGAAATTGATGAAGAAATAGATGAAGGAGGAGGAATAACCCGTTCAGGAAGATGTTATGTCCCGATGGAATTAAGGAAAACTAAAATGACCAAATACAAATAAAGAGTCCGGTCACTGAAAGAGAGGAAGAGGAATTCCTAAGGAAGATGAAACTATCAGACTACTCTGTGGTGGAACAATTAAGAAAAACTCCAGCCCAAATCTCTTTGTTGTCTTTGCTAATACATTCTGATGAACATTGTAAGGCTGTAATGAAAATTTTGAATGAAGCACATGTTCCTATTAAAGTTACAGTGAGTCAGTTAGAGAAGATTGCTGGGAGAATATTTGAGGTAAACCGCATCACCTTTTCAGATGATGAACTACCCAAAGAAGGTATAGGACATAACCAAGGCCTACATATCATTGTAAAGTGTGAGCTTTCATATGTCACTCGAGTTCTAATTGATGGAGGATCTGGAGCAAATATTTGTCCTTTATCAACTCTACAGAAATTGAATGTTAGTACTGAAAGGGTCCGACCCAACAATGTATGTGTTAGAGCTTTTGATGGGTCAAAAATAGATGTCATTGGTGAGATAGAGCTCGTACTAACCATAGGGCCTGTGGATTTCAAATGATTAAGTTTGAATACGACCGACAAGAGGTGATTGTTCATGGTGAGGGGGATTTTTCAATCTACAAAGACTCTTCCTCCCCTTTTATCAAGGCGAATAATGAGAATGAGGCACTGGTTTATCAAGCTTTTGAGGTAGTGGTTGTTGAGCATGGCCTCGAGGGGAGTGTCATTTCAAAACCAAAGATGCCCATCGCATCTGTAATGGTGGTGAATGAATTGCTGAAACATGGGTTTGAGCCGGGTAAAGGCTTAGGAATCTTCTTGCAAGGGAGAGCTTATCCAGTGAGTCTACGAAAGAGCATCGGTACTTTTGGCTTAGGCTACCAACCTAGAGTCGAGGACAAAATGAAGGCAAAGAAGCAGAAGAAAGATGTATGGTCACTTACCAAGCCTACACAACCAATCTATTGATCTTTCATCAAAGCCCGCGCTACAGAATCTTAGCAATCATCTTTTCCAGAGCTAGTGATGAAAGTAAGCGAAGAAATGATCAACTATTTTCAAGATTTATTTGTCGAGGTTGATATGGTGGAACTCGGAGAAGGCACTAGCGACAGAGATGTGCAATTCATTGGTCCTGATGTCAAGCTAATCAATTGGGAGGCCACCCCTCTCCCGGTTAAAGACGAGTCTTGGTAGTATGTCTTATTTTTTCTTTTGTCGTTCGATTCATTCAAGGATTGTAATTCGGATTTTATCTTGTCGTTTTATTTTGAACTCTCTATTTCCCTTTTCAATAGGATGTAATTGCATCTTTATTTTAGTCTAATATATTTGTTCGTTTTCTTTTATACAGCTCTTTCTATGTCGATTCTAGTGATATGACATGCATGCAGAATTTTTCGCCAGATCTTAATATCCAATCTAATCTTCGACCTAATATTGAAATATAAGTCAAGAAATCGAATATGATGAAGACAGAGTATTTGAAGAAGTAAGGAGGGATTTCAATCATTTTGAAAATAAGTCAAATCAAAATATGAGTGAAACTGAGACGATAAATTTGGGGGATCAGGAAATTCTTAAGGAGACTAAGATAAGTGTACATGTTCGACATCAAAAGAACGATATAATCCAAGCCCTGCTTGATTACAAAGATGTTTTTGCGTCATGTTATGATGACATGCCTGGATTAAGCACTGACATGGTTGTTCACAAGTTGCCAATTGATCCTAATTTTCCTCCGATAAAGCAGAAGTTCAGAAAACTCAAAACCGACATGTGTGTAGTAATTAAAGAGGAGATCACAAAACAACTTGAGGCCAAAGTCATTCAAGTCGCTCAATATCGTTCTTGGTTAGCCAATATCGTACCCGTCCCTAAGAAAGACGGCAAAGTTCAAATGTGTGTTGATTATCGTGATTTGAACAAAGCAAGTCCAAAAGATGATTTTCCTTTGCCTAACATCCATATTTTATTGGATAATTTTGCTAAACATGAGGTTGCATCTTTTGTGGATTGTTATGCGGGCTACCATCAGATTATTATGGATGATGAAGATGCAGAAAAAACATCTTTTATCACTCCATGGGGTACATATTGTTATCGTGTTATGCCTTTTGGATTAAAAAATGCAGGGGCAACTTATATGAGAGCAATGACAACCATGTTTCACGATATGATGCATAGAGAAATCGAAGTTTATGTGGATGATGTTATCATTAAATCTAAAAAAAAGTCAAATCATGTGAAAGACTTAAGGAGATTCTTCGAAAGGCTCCGCAAGTATAATCTCAAGCTTAATCCTGCAAAATGTGTATTTGGAGTACCATCGGGGAAGCTTTTGGGGTTTATAGTCAGGCGAAGAGGTATCGAGTTGGATCCTTCAAAAATAAAAGCGATTCAAGAATTTCCACCTCCAAAGAACAAAACTGAGGTTATGAGCCTTCTAGGAAGGTTAAACTACATCAGCATATTCATTGCTCAACTCACAACAACTTGTAANTGCTCAACTCACAACAACTTGTGAGCCTATCTTTAAGTTGTTGAAAAAGAATGCCACAGTCGAATGGACCAAAGAATGTCGAGAAGCTTTTGAAAGAATTAAGAATTACCTATCGAATCCCCCTGTGTCGGTTCCTCTCGAGCCGGGAAGACCTTTGATATTGTATATGTCAGTACTGGATAATTCTTTTGGTTGTGTACTGGGTCAGCATAATGACACTGGGAAGAAAGAGCGGGCCATTTATTACCTCAGCAAGAAGTTTACCGTCTACGAAGTGAAGTACACCCTTCTTGAAAGAACGTGTTGTGCCCTAACTTGGGTAGAACAGAAGTTGAAACATTATCTTTCATCTTACACTACTTATCTCATCTCTCGTATGGATCCGTTGAAATATATTTTTCAAAAGCCCATGCCCATAGGCAGGCTTGCGAAATGGCAAATATTGCTCACAGAGTTTGACATTATCTATGTAACGCGGACCGCAATGAAAGCTCAAGCATTGGCAGATCATCTGGCAGAGAACCCTATTAATGAAGAATATGAACCACTTAAAACCTATTTTCCAGATGAAGAGATATCTTGTGTCGATGAAGTTATTCACGATAACAATCAAGGTTGGAAGTTATTCTTTGATGGTGCCTCTAACAAGAAAGGAGTTGCAATATGAGTTGTTTTTATGTCTGAATCAGGGGAATATTACCCTATATCAGCCCAACTTAGATTCTATTGTACTAATAATATGTCTGAGTATGAAGCGTGCATTTTGGGTCTGAGGTTAGCTGTTGACATGGGCATCCAAGAATTGTTAGTGTTAGGAGACTAAGATTGACTAGTTTATCAAATTCAAGGAGAATGGGAAACTCGAGACCCAAAGCTCATACCATATCAACAAGTAAGCCTTGGTTTCATGATATCAAAACATATCTTCAGTCTGGAGAATGTCCGTCGGATGTAAGTAGTAACCAAAAAAGAACTATTCGACGACTAGCAAGGGGTTTTTTCTTAAGAGGAGGCATATTGTACAAGAAGACACCCGATTTAGGTCTTCTATGGTGTGTAGATCGCTTTTTCATTTTCTAAAATTTTTTCTCTCTCTAAATTTTCTCTCTCTAGAATTCTTTCAAGGATTGTCGTCACAAGAATTAGCTGATCAGCTAATTGATTAAGTGTTTTGAGTTTTGGGATGGCTGGAATTCCAGCGGATGATCGTTTTAGGCCTCCAGATCCGTCTTTAGGGGTGAGGAATCCTAATGTTCAATCATCACGAAATGAAGTGACGGAAGAATCATCGTCCACCTCTTCGCAATTAAGGGAAGAGGCGATCCATATTGCTACAGTGGAGGCGGACATGGATGAAGCGCGTCACAATGCTGAAAAGGGTCAAAATATTAGCGGTCAGGAAGGAGAAATTCAAAGGGTAGATGAACAGACGGGATCTGAAAGGCTCACATCGCAGGAGAGAGAAGTGGCAAAATCGACTCATAATCAAGCCCAATCGGAAGAAAATCGAAAAGAATCTGGTATTGGGGATTCTTCCCCTGTAATTGATTCACATAATCAACAACTTGGGGAGGCGATGGGAGTTCAAAATATTGAATCGCGAAAGGAAGGAGAGATGGTTGAATCGCATAGAAGGGTTCAAGAACAAGACAATCGAGTTGGTCAACAACAACAATCGCAGAGACTTGATAATCGATCTATACAAACACAGCAGCGTATGACCAATTTAAACAAGGAAAATGATGTAAATCTTGATTCTCAACGACCTGCAAATACAACAGCAAGAAATCAAGGATCAAAAGAGGCGGTTCATCCTTCAAGGTATAGGCAAACTGGTGAGTCTTCGTCTGGTTTGCCCAATAGAACAGAAAATGTTCAAGGTAACATCACTTTACCCAATCTTACTTATAATAATGATTGGATGATGAAGGAAACTGATAGAATTCATACTGAGTCTGGTAGACATCAGGATACTGATTATAATTCAAATTTTCCTAAGATTTCTAGTAATTTTGATCGCCATGTTCATAGAGGTTCGACTGATAAGCAAGATCCTCCTTCAGGAAATGCCAATAATTTTCCTAAGAAGGATCAAATACCTGAACCTGCTCCTTACACTGTAATTCAAACTTATGCTGATAGGTTAAGATATAATCAGGCTAAGAGGGGTGTTAGTATCAAATTATCTGAACATGAAATCACTACAAAACAAGGGCTTCCTGTTGTTTTATATGTTAAAGATGAAGTGGTTAAGGATTTGGCTTCTACTTGTAAATTTACTCTTATTGGAAAATTTGTATATACCATGCCTAGAGTTGAATTGATTAGGAAAAATTTTATTCTTCAAACTCAATTATCAGGGGGAGTTAAGATTGCTCACTTTAATTCTAGACATGTTTACATAGACCTTGATAATGAATTAGATTACAATATGGTGTGGACTAAACAAAGGATGACTATAGCTGGGCAGATTATGAGAATCCAAGCCTGGACCCCTACCTTTAAACCTGATGAAGAGACTCCTTTAGTGCCTATCTGGATTTTTCTTCCAGAATTGCCATGGCATTGCTATAATAAGGAATTTATTACTAGTTTGTTATCTCCTATTGGTAGAGTTCTTTACTTAGATTCTGCTTCCATAAATAAAACTAGGGGTGGTAAGGCTAGAGTTAAAGTTCAAGTAGATCTTACTAAAGATAGACCTCCTCACATATGGATGGGTTATATAGGTGATAATATCACTGATGGTAGATGGCAAAAACTAGATTATGATAGCATACCTGACTACTGCTTTTATTGTAAACACCAAGGTCATAAAGAGTCTGATTGCATAATTAAACAAAGAGATGAAGAAAATAAAAAAAAGAAAAGAGTTGGATAAAAATAAGCCTAGGAAAGACATTGTGCAGAATGTTCATAAAGATTTGCAGATTTCTAAGAATATGGAAGCAAGAAGAAGGGAGGTGGAGTTCAATCAACAAAAGTATCAAAGTCAAGAGAATCAACTACATATGATACAAGATGAATGGCACACACAGAGAAGGAGAAATGTTAATCAACAAGTAAGATTCAATACAGACAGGGTTTTGGTTCAACAGCAATAGGCACAGACAGGTTTTGTTCCTATTCCTACAAAAAATACATATATTGATTTAGAAGTGCAGGAATTTACAACTTCTGGAGAAGGAATGGAGGAACATACAGAGCAAATACATGATCAGAGGCAACGGAACATTGATAATATAGACAAGCCAAATCAGAAAAACAAAGATTATGCCTATATTGAAGGAAGCAGTGTTAACAGAGCACAAATCAATAAGCAACCAATGATAGAAAATAGGACTGAACAGGCTGGTTATCAACAAGAGGCAAGAAATAGATCAGGTATTGACTCAATGCTCCCCCTCCCTACACCCTTAAATATTGATATTGCTTCTGTTGTAGTAGCTGTTGGAGGTGAGGTTGGAAGTTTTCAGGATGATAATAGAATTAATCAGGAAAGACTTTCCAAAGGCAAAGGTAAAATGGATGAACAGGGGCCTTTTACAAATTTTAATAATGAAGATAGAGAACCTCCTGATAAAATCAATTTTAATAAATCTCAACAGTTGAGTAATAAGAAAAAGAACAAAAATCAATCTACAACTGGTAAGGACCCTATGATTCCTCAAAGAGATGATAATTTTGATGAATATGGGGCACCTGATTCTGAAGATGAGTATGATGCAGATACTCAATCTTTAGAATAGGGAGTAGAACCAGGGGAGGAAATAAGTACTCAATATCACCATCAACAAGGACCTATGCTCCACAGCTCTAATGTTGAGGAGATTACAGAGGTGACTGGAAAGCAAGGGTTGTCACCAAGGGGAAGAAAACTGTTGAAACAGAATAAAAATGCTAGTACTAGTAAACCAAATACTAGAGCTAGGAGTAGAGGTTTATGTTGATTAAAATGATTTGTTGGAATGCTAGAAGCATTAATACTTTTGGTGCTCTGGAAGATTGATAAATCTCAGGAAAATTAATAATTTGTCTATGATTGCTATTTTAAAACCTTTTGCTAACCAATCTCAATTAGATTCTTATAGAATGCAGATGCTGATGAACAATGGTCATAGTAATCCTAATAACAAAATATGGTTACTCTGGTCAAGTGAGGTGAATTTTAATGTGTTGGAAAGTGATCAACAACATATCACTTGTGAAGTAAGTCATGATGATTGCAGTGAAAAATTTCTTATATTTTATGTATATGCTAAATGTAAGGATCATTTGAGGAGACCTCTATGGGACAGTATGTTAAAATGGTCTAAAACTGTGCATCCTTGGTGTATAATTGGTGACTTTAATGAGATTTCATCTACTAATGAAAAGCTGGGTGGTAGAGAGTATAACATTAATAAAAGTTTTGAATTCATTAGCATTATAGAGGCTTGTGGATAAATGGATTTGGGGTATAATGGACAGCCATATACTTGGTGTAATCATAGGAAAGATGGAGCAAGAATTTGGAAGAGATTTGATAGAGGGATGGTAAATGATAAGTGGCTGGAAAGGATGCCTCAGACTAATATTATTCATCTTCCATCAGTAGGATCTTATCATTGTCCTTTACTGATGGAAATGATTGATAGTAAGGAAACAGTGATTAAGTACTTTAAGTTCCTTAACTTTTGGACTGATAATGATTCCTTTTTACATACTGTGGAAAAGTGTTGGAAAAGAGATATTGTAGGCAATCCTATGTGGATCTTACATACAAAAATGAGGAGATTAACCAATACTCTAAGAGCTTGGTCAAAGAAAGAATATGGAGATGTCTTTGAAAAAGTTAAACAGTATAAGGAGAATGTTAGAAATGCTAAAGAAACTAGTCTTAATGATAATAGCAAGGAGAATAGAGAGACTTTACAGGCTGCTAATGCTCAATATATAAAATATCTGAAGTTGGAGTATGCACTTCTTCAACAAAAAACTCAGTTACAGTGGTTAAAAGAAGGTGATGCAAATTCCAAATATTTTCATGCTGTTATTAGAGGAAGAAGGAAAAGAATGTATATTCATAAAATCAAGGCTGACAGTGGTGAATGGATTCAAGGGGAGGATAATATAGCTAAAGAAGTTTGTGAATACTATAAAAATATATTTACTGGTAAAGCAGAGAAAATTAGGGAGGATATATTACAATGTATTCCTAATATGGTTTCTCAGGAACAAAATGCTGAATTGAAAGAATACCTACTTTGAATGAATTGAGAAGGGTAGTTATGAATATGAATCCTAATTCTGCTCTTGGTTCAAATGGTATTGGAGGCAAATTTTATCAAGTTTGCTTTGATATCATTAAGGAAGATCTTCTTGCTGCAGTGTTGTCTTTCTTTAATGGTTATGATATGCCTAAATACATGACTCATGCATGTCTCATTTTGCTCCCAAAAGTTAACATCCTAACAAGCTTAAGGATTTTAGACCTATTAGTCTTAGTAATTTTACTAACAAGATTATCTCCAAGATTATGAGTACTAGTCTGGCTCCTATCCTACATACTATTGTTTCAGATAATCAATCTGGTTTTGTAAAAGGAAGGAGCATATCTGAAAATATTATGCTAGCTCAGGAGGTTATTCATGGTATTAAAATACCTAAAGAAGGGAAGAATGTTATGTTCAAGCAGGACATGATTAAAGCATATGACAGAGTATCATGGGCTTATACCTGTTTAGTACTGAGAAAAATGGGATTTGGAGAATTATTCATTGATAGAGTTTGGAGAATAATGAGTAATAATTGGTATTCCATTGTCATTATGGTAAAAGACATGGTTTTTTTTATTCAACTAGAGGTCTTAAACAAGGGGATCCATTGTCTCCAGCACTATTTATTTTAGGTGCTGAGGTTTTCTCTAGACAGCTCAATCTGCTTTATCAAAATCAGTTGTATTGCGGTTTTCACATGGAAGGTAGAGGGGCACAAATTAATCATTTAAGCTTTGCAGATGATATCATTATATTTACCTCCACTGATAGAACTTCTCTACAAATAATCATGAAGACTATTGGGGAGTATGAATTGGTGTCTGATCAGAAAGTAAATAAGGATAAAAGTTCTTCATGGTAACATCTAAGACTAAGCAGGAAATTATTGATACTATAAAGTTTGAAACTGGTTTTGGAATGAAACACAGTCCTCTCATATATTTAAGTTGTCCATTATACATTGGGGGTCAAAGGATCATATACTACTCTGATGTAGTGGAGAAGGTGATCAGAAGAATTTCTGGTTGGCAATCTAAGATATTAAACTTTGGAGGTAAAACTACCCTTGTAAAACATGTCTTGCAATCCATTCCTATACACACTTTAGCTGCTATTTCTCCCCCTAAGAATACTCTTAATTATATTAAAAAAGTAATTGCTGATTTCTTTTGGAGTGGTGATAAGGAAAGGAAAAAGTATTATTGGGGCATCATGGGAAACTTTGGCTTATCCTACTAGTGAAGGTGGCATAGGTGTAAGGCTGTTAAATGATGTTTGTACAACCTTTCAATATAAACAATGGTGGGAATTTAGAACTAAAAAGTCATTGTGGAGTCAATTTCTAAAGGCAAAGTACTGTAAAAGAGCTAAACCTGTGGCTAAAAAAGTGGATTCAGGGGATTCTTTGGTTTGGAAGTATCTTATTAGAAATAGACAGGAGGTGGAATCTCATATTAAATGGAAGATTCAATCAGGGTCTTGTAGTTTCTGGTGGGATAATTGGTTAGGAGATGGAGCATTAACCAAGTATTGTGACAATGTGTCCAGTTTAAACAATTGCATAGTGTCTGATTTTTTAGAAAGTGGTAAGTGGAAAGAAAGGAATATTAGGCAGCAGGTTCCTCCCTTCCTGGTGCCTAGTATTCTTAACATTAATATTATTATAATGGAGGAATTTCTGATACTGCCATTTGGATGCCTGAGAAGAATGGAAAATTTACTATTGCATCGGCATGGGAAGTTATTAGAAAGAAAACAGATACAGATCCTATTAACAATATTGTTTGGCAGAAGCATATCCCATTCAAAGTAGCCTTCTTTATTTGGAGAGCNACATTTACGAACAAATCGTATGGAATCCCGCTCCATGGTGAGCCAATAATATCCTGCTCAAAGCATCTTCTTGGCTAGAAGATATCCATTCATATGAGGTCCAAAAACTCCCGAGTTTACTTCAATCATGATTGTGGAAGCCTCTTGAGCATTTACACACCATTTTTTTATTTGAACGACCTTTGAGGTGGGTCAGAGGCTTAGCAACACCCCCAGGCCTTATCATTAATAAAATCAAAATTTACAAGAAGGGGGACATAAACCTTACCTTCTATCATTGGTAGGTGTAGAATTGACTTACCTACTAAGGTTAGTCAATTCAACCTTATACAATAAGATGCACTCGATAGAAATAAAGATGCCTAGAGAGGACTCCTCTCATAATACATTTTTCTAAGAATACATGAATTAGAAGATTCTCCCTTTACAAGAAAACATATAAAAGAGATAACCTATCTATCACAGTTATTGAATAGATTCAATTACATTTTGAATAATCCACTTCTCTATTGTTATCCACCATAACAATAGAGAAGTGGATTATTCAAAATGTAATTGAATCTATTCAATAACTGTGATAGATAAATCATCTGTCGATTTGGTATTCCAAAGGTGATTATAACTGATAACGCCGCAAATCTCAACAGCTAGTTAATGCAAGAGGTATGCTACCAATTTAAGATTGAGCATCGAAATTCGACTTCGTATCGCCCAAAGGCAAACGGGGTTGTAGAAGCTGCTAAAAAAATATAAAAAAGATACTTCGTAAGATGGTGCAAAGTTCTCGACAATGCCATGAAAAGTTGCTTTTTGCTTTGTTGGGTTATCGCACTACAGTCCGTACGTCAGTGGGCGCTACCCCATATTCACTGGTATACGGGACTGAGGCAGTTATACCTGTAGAGATTGAGATCCCATCTTTACGAATTGTTTTGGAGGCTGAAATTGATGATGATGAGTGGATCAAAACTCGGTTAGAGCAACTAATTGTGATTGATGAGAAGCGTCTGACATCACTATGTCATGGACAATTATATCATAAAAGAATGGCACGGGCATACAACAAAAAGGTGTGTCCCAGACATTTTGAAGAGGGTCAATTAGTGTTGAGACGCATTTTGCCACATCATGCTGAAACCAAAGGCAAATTTTCACCAAATTGGAGAGCACCATTCGTTATTAAAAGGGTATTACCCAATGGTGCTCTTTACTTAGCAGATATAGAAGGCAAAGTGAGAGAAACGGTCGTCAATGCTGATGCTGTGAAAAGATATTACATATGATTTGATTTTTGACATTAGAAACCCTTATGTTTGGGCTCGACATTTCAAGGGTTGATTCAATGGAATCTCTTGGTTATGCTGTTTACTTGACTTTTCAAAAAAAAAACAAATTGCCTAAACTACGTTCGACCTGATTCTTGTTTTGGGAAGATACGTAGGCAGCCCTAATGTTGGGTTCGGTTCAACCAAATACAAATTCAAAAATTCATATTGTAGTATACTGGGGAAAAAGTCGTTTGTTTATTCATTTGGTCTCTCATCTCAAATTTCAAAATCAACCCCATCATCTAAAGTCAATCAAAGAAATGTCTTTGCATCAACCCTTAATATGTCGAGAGTAAGTTGGTTAAGGGTAGGTAAAAATCCTGAATGGGCACCATAAGAAAAATGTGAGTAGAAAGAAATAAAACTGAGAGAGTCTTATTGGTGAAAACCTAAGTGGGCAACGTAAGGCGAAAAGGAGTTGAATATGAGAGAGTCCTATTGGTTAAAATTCTAACATACACCATAAGGCGGACATGAGCTAGAGCAATTAACATGATAGAGTTTTAGTGGCAAAGACCTTCGTGAATATCATAAAGTGAATAAGGGTTCAAAATTATTTATGGCTTCATTAAGTGTCGGGATTCCACATCAAGATTGAATGATCAATAATGGTTGATGAATAGATTGGATAGCCAAGTCCGGAAATCAATTCAAATTGCATGGCATGATCAGTAGACTCGGCTCCCACACTCAGATAAGTTTTTCTTTCTTCTTCTTACTAAAAAAAAGAGTCTTCATCGAATCTTTTCTTTTATTCTCGTATAGTTCGTAATTTTCTTATACTTTTCCTCACTTTTTTCGTATGTATTTGAGTCGAGTCTTTTTCAAGAAACTATATTTCAAGACTCGCTACCAAGTCTCTAAATGGTACTAGGCGAAGCATCAAGCTAATGAGTTATAATATGTCTTCAAGTGTTGAATTCGAAATTTCTCTGATTCTATGAAGGCTAAACAATGAGTGTTGTGAGATAAAGACATTGGATTTAGGTCCCAAAATAAGCAAATTTGGATGAAAGTACAATCAATCAATAAGAAGTATTGACCGTTGGAAACAACCAAAGCGTCACAAGTGTTTAAGCCACCCTTGTCGAAAGATGGAACCACAAACCAACCACCACCTTTTCAAACTCATGAATTTTCTTTGTTGAAGCAGGAGTTGTTTCAAGATTGAAGATTCGAGGAACCTAGATGTTCAACCTAGTCTACAGCGAGCGAAATGGAAACCCTACAATAAAGACTATTATATGAAAATTGGCTAATATATATCAAAATAGCAATTAACTGAAAGTTGAAATATTTATTTTATTTATTATTATTATTATTTTCTTTTCCTTGAAGGAACTGCCATTGGTATCATTAGTCTATTAAAAATTTTATTAGCAGGACTCTCTTGGATAATGGGACTAGCAGGTACCTCCTGGATAATGGGACTAGCAGGACCCTCCTGGATAATGGGATTAGCAGGACCCTCCTAGAAAATGGGACTAGCAAGACCCTCCTGGATAATGGGACTAGCAGGACCCTCCTGAATAATGGGATTAGATTACTTTCTCATAGGATAAACACTTCCTAGTCTAGATTTTTAGTTTTATTTTCTCCTAAAATAAACACTTCCTAGTCGGAGTTTATGTTTTATATTTATATTTGCTAATAACTCACAAAAATTTTCCCAATGAAAACTGGGGAAAAAATTTTATTTATTTTTTGTTTGTGGTGGTTTTCAGGTTTCCTCAAGCGAGACATGGATTTAAAATTCAAGAATAAAGTTTCAATTTTTTTAGAATAATCAATTCCATGATGGTTAGAATTAGCTTCTTCAATGCATGTGGCAGCCTGACTTCCTCACATCTTTTACTAGTCAACTTTTGATTAAGAAAACACGCAGCTATTCAAGAGCACTTTTCAAATTGTCATTTTGAAGAATGACAAAAGTTCCGCCTAAGTTGCAAGTTCAGCCTCCATTCTAATTCTAGGTTAAGATATTCACCCAAAAATCAAGGTGATTTCTTAAAGTCAAAATTCAAGTGAAGACTCAAGAAAAGCTGCATGGATGGAAGTTTGTACATTTGTTTTTCTTTTCACTATTAGCTTTCAATTTTATATTTTTTAAGAGTCGCGATCTAGAGCCTCGATGGAACCTCACTTAACTCCAACTCATCACCTCAGCTCCTTGAACTACACGTGACCTGATTCCCTTATAACCTGGGATATGTAGGCTGTCCAAAACAAGGACTCGGTCGCATAAATTTTGGTCTTCCAAATAAGAGTTCGGTCAAAACTTGTCACTTTGTCTATTTCTTTGTCTGAAAACTCTTCGTGTTTCCAGTCAAAGAGGGGCAAACTGTAAACACGTAATTTTGACCGAATTTAAGTTTATACCCTTTTTATAGCTTAAATATTTTTTTAAATATGAAGTAGATATTTTATTTAGTATGTTTATTTTAAAGGATTTGAAAACAACAAAAATAGAGTTACCCTTTAAGTTACATTTTTATTTTTTATTTTTTTAATTTATTCAAAATTTAGCAAGTAAATTATTGATTTTAATTTTTTCTTAATTATATTTTTGATTTAGCTATTTCATATTTTTTTAATTAATGCCAAAATAACTAGTTATTATTATTATTATTATTATTATTATTATTTATTAACAAAATTAATAATAATAACCTACTCATTACCCCACTTAACCACTATCCTATTACCACATTCCCACATACCATTATACTACCCCCAACTCCCATGAAAAACCATCAAAAACTAACCCACAACCCCCCTATTATACAATAAAAATTACACAACAAAAAAGAGGAGAGGGAAACAAAAAGAAAAGATAGCGAGGGAGGAAGAAAAAAAAGAAATCAGAAAACGAGAAGAGGAAAAAAAAAAGGGGAAAGGAGGGAAAAAGAAAAAATCAGCAAATCAAAAAGAGCAAAAATAAAACAAAAAGGGAAAGGAGGAAAAAAAAAAGAAGAAACAACAAAGAAAACTTTTCATTTTCCTTTCCTGAAGAACACACGCACAAAAAAAAAACACAACTAAAAAATAGTGGAGTTCGAGGTTTCAAGTTCGTGGTTCCTAAATTCTTTCTTTTCGTGAAATAATTTCCACAAGAGGTAATAGTTAATTTTATTTTGTATTAGTTTTATGTCATGATAATGCGAGAATGGATTGCAATATATATTGAAGTTGTTAAATTTCGCATGTGTTTAAACCATTAATATTTATTGATGTGATTATATGAAGTATGTTCAAATATTTCATATCAACTTTATGTTTAGATCCTCTGTATAGTTATATTTAGTGTGAAATTGTTATAACAAATCGTGATTTATTTCATATTTAAATAACCCATAGTTTATTTTATATTTAAGTAAAATTATTGTCCAAGTCATTTTAATTTTTCATATTTAGTTTTATAATGATAACATGTGCAACTATTTTGTAAATATATTAATTTTAGTTAGTAGGATGTTCGTTTTGTTAGTGACGTAAAAAATATCCAATAAAAATGGAAGGAAAACAAAAAATAAAATAACAATAAAAAAAAAGAAAAAGGAAAAGTTAAAAATAAAATGTGAGAAAGAATATAATAAAAAAGAGGAAAAGAGAAAACAGAAGGAAAAAATAAAAGAAAAAGAAGTATAAAAATAATATTTAAAAAAACATGCAATTGAAGAGAAAATAATTTTTTTTTTAAAGTTTCTTTGTCCAAACAGAAAAAAATTAACTTTAAAAAAAACAAATAAAAAACCTTGAAAATATAAATAATAATAAAATGTTATAAAATCAAACTCATATGAATATAATCATAAAGAGAAGAAGACAAGAGAAGTAGATAGAAGAAGGGGAATTTTCTTCTTATTCAAGTGTATGTAAGTCTCATCTGTATGTCATACAATAGTGAATGAACAATCCTATTTATAGAGTGAAAAATCACTCCAAAAGTCACCATATTGAATACCATAATAAATAGATACATTCTTATCCAAAACGATTCATGAATCTAGTGAATATGGATGGTTGTTCATGTACCAACCATATGGACTATCCACTCATTCAATGAATTTATAACACTCCCCCTTAGATGTCCATAGATAATGTGCCTCGTTAAAACCTTACTAGAAAAAACCCTGTGGGAAAAAAATTCTAGTGAAGGAAAAAGAGTACACATATCTTTTGATACGCAATATTTGTTGCCTCATTAAAAACCTTGCCAGGAAAATCCAGTGGGAAAAAAAAACCTCGGTTAAGGGAAAAAGAGTGCAACACGTATTATACTCCCCCTGATTAAAACATCACTTAATTTCTTGTGATGATGTCTCCAATCTTCGTACATTGTGGTTGGTATATTCTTTTTCAAAGAAAAACCACACATTTCTTGAATATGGTGTGTCATTTATCTCAACCAGACGCTCTTTCGACTTGCTTCATGGAGGACTTTTATTTCTGCATAGGAACATTTGCTTCATTGATCGCCAGAATATTATTGTGCCTCAACATGAAAACAAATAGCGTGTTTGAGATCGTGCTTTATGCGGATCAGATAAATATTCTGCATCTGCATAAACAATCAATTTTGTCTTGAATTCCTCGGAATAGAATAAACCCATAATTGTGGTCCTTCGAGGATATTCAATCATGTGCTCAACACCATTTCAATGTCCTTTTATCGGGGAGATTTTGAATCTTGCCAGTAAATTAACTGCAAAATAAATATCTTGTCAAATATTGTTAGTAAGATGCACTAGTGCCCTGATTGCACCAAGATATAGAGTTTCATCATCAAGAAACTCTTCATCCTTCTTTTGAGATCAAACTGAATCATCATTTATGTCAAGTGATCTCATAATCATTGGGGTACTCAATGAATGCGATTTATCCATATAAAATTGCATCAAAATTTTTCAGTGTATGTGCACTGTTAGACAAATATTTTATTTGTCAAATTATCAATCTATAGGTCAAGACAAAATTCTGTCTTACCAAGACCTTTTCATAAAAATTTAAGGACAATTAGGATCATTCTTTTGTATCCTTTTTCTTCCTTGACTATTTCAATCCATATAAGGATTATTGAAGCTTTATTGAAAAAGTTTCTTTCAAACTCTTATATCCTTCAAAAACCTCGATTGTTTCAAGGATTTTCATATAACCTTCATTGTCTAGCTAGACATTACAATTATTCATTACATGCATTCAAGTTTTTCATATGTTGCCAGATCAAAACTAACCTCATTGCATCCACCAAAGGAGAAAACATCTCCAATAATGTCAGGATTTTTGCGATAAACCTTTATGCCCCAAGGCACAAACCGTATTTGATATCTTACGGTTATACTATCGCATAATAATTTATTTGTACCCCACTGACATTATACCTTGATTTATGGACTACAAGTCCAAAATGTCACTTTTCTAAGTGAAACAAAATATACTTGAATTGTGCATTTTACTTGGCCAACCATTTATCTGTCCACACTATATGACAGATTTGAATTTAAGATCCTCGTCACAATTTATATCATTGAGCGCTACCTCGTATCAAAGATACCGTCGACGGTTATTTGATATCGATTCCAACAAGACATAACTTATCGAGATCTCTTCATTTTTCATTATTTCAGGTACCTGAACCTTTTTCAAGATTTTATGAAGGGTTATGTCAATGTGCTCTTTTATAGCACTTGCCTCATTATCATGACCATATTAATCATTTGCTCCTTCCTTCTTCAAGGAATTTTATATTTGGAATCGATTGGTCTATTACGCTTCCGGCGTATCATAGACTCTGTCCTTCAAGGACTTCACATTGGAGCATTTGCAGCTGAATTATATCATAGGGTCAGTGCATTCATCTGGCAACTGATTTGCAACATTATGCAACTGAATTATCCCTTGAACTTTAAGTTCACATATTTATTTAACGAGGATCTAGATAATTCATAATTAACCTCACACATAATTTTCAGCTGTCAATCATCTCTCCCCCTAATGTTAGAAAATCTAACATTCATTCCAACCTTATTTGGAAGTTCATCTTTGTGCGTGGTGGAGCAATTAAAATCATAACCGCACATTCAACATTTTAGATGAAAATTATATGGTTCCTGACCCTGAACCAATTTTAATGGGGAAACCTTGTTGGTTTGATGCATACATGTGTTGCTACATGTTAAATAAAATTATCTCATACCAAATCTTATTTGGGAGTTTTGTTCTCATAACCATGATTTAGCTATAATTGGAGGCATACAATTTCTGCTAAATCAACCAGCATTATCAATATAATTTCATAGTTTGGAACTGTGCTCTTAATTTTAACAATTCGAGCAAACAACCTTACAAAAACCAATTTGTAAGTTGACAACAAAATACATGTGACCATCGCATAGATGCATCAATCATATAGTTGCAAATGATCCACATGACAGGTGAACGGGCCTATATTCACCATTTTATATGTTCCAAAAATTTTAGGGGATTACAATCCCAACCTTAGCTGGTACAATGATTATTTTATCAAGAGAACAAGCAACACAAGAGAATTCTTGAAGAATCTTTATTTCTTCATCATATAAATCACCTGAATTCTCAATCACGTTTGCATCACATTTAATCGGAATGGTCAATCAGTCATGCCAACTGATCTTTATTTTAGTACACTTATAATTTACTTTTACATGTGATTTCATCAGCATGTACTAGCACTTGCCTCATTATCATGACCATATTAATCATTTTCTCCTTCCTTCTTCAAGAAATTTTATATTTGGAATCGATTGGTCTATTACGCTTCCGGCGTATCATAGACTCTGTCCTTCAAGGACTTCACATTGGAGCATTTGCAGCTGAATTATATCATAGGGTCAGTGCATTCATCTGGCAACTGATTTGCAACATTATGCAACTGAATTATCCCTTGAACTTTAAGTTCACATATTTATTTAACGAGGATCTAGATAATTCATAATTAACCTCACACATAATTTTCAGCTGTCAATCATCTCTCCCCCTAATGTTAGAAAATCTAACATTCATTCCAACCTTATTTGGAAGTTCATCTTTGTGCGTGGTGGAGCAATTAAAATCATAACCGCACATTCAACATTTTAGATGAAAATTATATGGTTCCTAACCCTGAACCAATTTTAATGGGGAAACCTTGTTGGTTTGATGCATACATGTGTTGCTACATGTTAAATAAAATTATCTCATACCAAATCTTATTTGGGAGTTTTGTTCTCATAACCATGATTTAGCTATAATTGGAGGCATACAATTTCTGCTAAATCAACCAGCATTATCAATATAATTTCATAGTTTGGAACTATGCTCTTAATTTTAACAATTCGAGCAAACAACCTTACAAAAACCAATTTGTAAGTTGACAACAAAATACATGTGACCATCGCATAGATGCATCAATCATATAGTTGCAAATGATCCACATGACAGGAGAACGGGCCCAAAAATTTTAGGGGATTACAATCCCAACCTTAGCTGGTACAATATGGAAGAGGAAAAGTTTTCAGATGAGATGGACCCCCAAGAGATGAGCGAGAACCCCCAATTGCTTAGGGGTCGCACTCTGTCCCGCTTGGTGGACGAAATCTTCTCTCCTTTTTGAATTCTTTCTCCCACACACCCTTTTTGCCCTCTTTCGCCGAGGAGGAAAGAATAATCTTCCAAGCGGACAGAGACCTAAATTTCCATTAGATCATTTTATCAAGAGAACAAGCAACACAAGAGAATTCTTGAAGAATCTTTATTTCTTCATCATATAAATCCCCTGAATTCTCAATCACGTTTGCATCACATTTAATCGGAATGGTCAACCAGTCATGCCAACTGATCTTTATTTTAGTACACTTATAATTTACTTTTATATGTGATTTCATCAGCATGTACATGTTTGTATGTATCAAACAAGAGGAAAAGTGGGGTAATCTTTTACATAAACATTTATAACCCTCTTCGATTGTAGTAATTTATAGTCTCAATATTTATTTTCAATTCATTCGAAACTTAAAAAGTTTCATTTGAGACTTACTACAACCCCAATATTATTCCTCTGATAATAGCACAACTCGTTAGAGCTTGCAATTAATTTTGTGTACTATCACATATTGTATGACACCATCCCTATGGTGAGCATCTCCTTCAAGGAGGAAATTATATTATTATTGTCATGGTCAAAATCATTACGAGCAAGACGTATTTCTTGCTTTATTTTTGTTGTACCATAGGTACACAATCAATGACAAATTTGTATTGCCACACAATAATGACCACAACCCTTATAGGCAAGAACTATTTCTTTCTTTTGCCCTTTCGGTAGTTCATAATAAACATACCATAGTGACGTATAAAACGTACAATACAATTAGCCATTTCTGCCAAATAAAATTTGTTTCCTCTCAAATCTCCCTTAGAGATGAGAAGTGACATATATCATTTTTTCTCAAACCTTCCATAGAGGTGAGTTCTGGCATATATCCAATCCATAATGATTTATCACATCTGGACCCATTCTCTTATAGAATGGTCGAGCATTCACGATACTCATCACAAGTCACATTCTCTTCAAGGAATGGACTAATTATTTATATGTACTTCATAAATTTGCATTATAAGCACATTGTCATGGCTTTAAAATTCATCATATTTCCATGACACACCTCAACATCACTTTGAAAGATCAAATGTACCATCATTTTATCTTCTTGTATCATGATAGAGGATTTATAAACTTGTCAAATTATTGGGTTGACAACATTCACAAGACCTTTCATACCATTTTGATAATAAAAATTGCCTTCACATTTTGAAGGACTATTTGAAGAACTCATAGTGTTCTTCCTTTTATTATTACCACAATGATGACTATTATAATTGTGTCCCTCCACGCCCTTATTCATATCATTAATTATTTGCCATCTTTCAGACTAATCATTCACTCCTACCACATTCATATGATTGAATGGAGCAAGTCAACAGGCGGATTTCAGAGTTATCACATGTTGCTACCACATTCTTTTCAAGGAATGGAGCAAATTCAATATGATGAATTTCAAGACATTTCATCAAAAATATATTATTTTTGTTAGTCATCAATATGTGGATCATTTGCAACTATATGATTGATGCATCTATGCGATGGTCACATGTATTTTGTTGCCAACTTACAAATTGGTTTTTGTAAGGTTGTTTGCTCGAATTGTTAAAATTAAGAGCACAGTTCCAAACTATGAAATTATATTGATAATGCTCGTTGATTTAACAGAAATTGTATGCCTCCAATTATAGATAAATCATGGTTATGAGAACAAAACTCCCAAATAAGATTTGGTATGAGATAATTTTATTTAACATGTAGCAACACATGTATGCATCAAACCAACAAGGTTTCCCCATTAAAATTGGTTCAGCGTCAGGAACCATATAATTTTCATCTAAAATGTTGAATGTGCGGTTATGATTTTAATTGCTCCACCACGCACAAAGATGAACTTCCAAATAAGGTTGGAATGAATGTTAGATTTTCTAACATTAGGGGGAGAGATGATTGACAGCTGAAAATTATGTGTGAGCTTAATTATGAATTATCTAGATCCTCGTTAAATAAATATGTGAACTTAAAGTTCAAGGGATAATTCAGTTGCATAATGTTGCAAATCAGTTGCCAGATGAATGCACTGACCCTATGATATAATTCAGCTGCAAATGCTCCAATGTGAAGTCCTTGAAGGACAGAGTCTATGATACGCCGGAAGCGTAATAGACCAATCAATTCCAATTATAAATTCCTTGAAGAAGGATGGAGCAAATGATCAATATGGTCATGATAATGAGTCAAGTGCTATAAAAGAGCACATTGACATAACACTTCATAAAATCTTGAAAAAGGTTCAGGAACCTGAAATAATGAAAAATGAAGAGATCTCGATAATTTATATCTTGTTGGAATCGATATCAAACAACCGTGGAAGGTATCTTTGATATGAGGTAGCGCTCAATAATATAAATTGTGACGAGGATCTTGAACTCAAATCTGTCATATAGTGTGGACAGGTAAATGCACAATTCAAGTATATTTTGTTTCACTTAGAAAAGTGACATTTTTGACTGGTAGTCCATAAATCAAGGTATAATGTTAGTGGGGTACAAATAAATTATTATGTGATAGTATAATCGTAAGATATCAAATACGGTTTGTGCCTTGGGGCATAAAGGTTTATCGCAAAAATCCTGACATTATTGGAGATTTTTCTCCTTTGGTGGATGCAATGAGGTTTGTTTTGATATGGCAACATATGAAAAACTTGAATGCACGTAATGAATAATTGTAATGTCTAGCTAGACAATGAAGGTTATATGAAAATCCTTGAAACAATCGAGGTGTCTGAAGCATATAAGAGTTTGAAAGAAACTTTTTCAATAAAGCTTCAAGAATCCTTATATGGATTGAAATAGTCAAGGAAGAAAAAGGGTACAAAAGAATGACCCTAGTTGTCCTTGTATTTTTATGTAAAGGTCTTGGTAAGACAAAATTTTGTCTTGACCTACAGATTGATAATTTGACAAATGAAATATTTGTCTAACAGTGCACATACACTGAAAAGTTTTGATGCAATTTTATATGGATAAATCGCATTCATTGAGTACCCCAATGATTATGAGATCACTTGACATAAATGATGATTCAGTTTGATCTCAAAGAAGGATGAAAAGTTTCTTGGTGATGAAACTCTATGTTGGTGCAATCAAGGCACTAGTGCATCTTACTAACAATATTTGACCAGATATTTATTTTGCAGTAAATTTACTGGCAAGATTCAGTTTCTCCCCAATTAAAGGACATTGAAATGGTGTTTAGCACATGATTGAATATCCTCGAAGGACCATAATTATGGGTATATTCTATTCCGAGGAATTCAAGACAAAATTAGTTGTTTATGCAGATGCAAAATACTNATTGATTGGTTACGCAGATGCAGAATATTTATCTGATCCGCATAAAGCTCTATCTCAAACACGTTATGTGTTTACATGTGGAGGCACAATAATATCCTGGCGATCAATGAAGCAAATGTTGCTATGCAGAAACAAAAGTCCTCCATGAAGCAAGTCGAAAGTGCATCTGGTTGAGATAAATGACACACCATATTCAAGAAATGTGTGGATTTTCTTTGAAAAAGAATATACCAACCACAATGTACGAAGATTGGAGACATCATCACAAGAAATTAAGTGATGTTTTAATCAGGGGGAGTATAATACGCGTTGCACTCTTTTTCCCTTGACCGAGGTTTATTCCCACTGGGTTTTCCTGGCAAGGTTTTTAATGAGGCAACAAATAGTGCGTATCAAAAGATATGTGTACTCTTTTTCCTTTACTAGAATTTTTTCCCACAGGAGTTTTTCTAGTAAGGTTTTAATGAGGCACATAATCCATGGACATCTAAGGGGGAGTGTTATAAATCCATTAAATAGTGGATTGTCCATTTGCTTTCTTCATGAACTTATCCTATCATGTATCTACATTTCCAAGGTGACATGAACCTTTGTAGATAACTATGTACCTATTAATTGGGCATTTATCATGGTGGCCTTTGGGTGATATTTTTACTCTATAAATAGAGATATCATTCACCTTTTGTAGAATACACTTGAAGAAGAAAATTCCTCTTCTTCTATCTACTTCTCTTGTCTTCTTCTCTTTATGATTATATTCTTATGAGCTTGATTTTATAACAAAGAGAACTTTTATAAGGCATATAGATTTCTAAAATTAAAATCAACAATTTAAAAAATATAAATGAGAAGGGTCATTGTCCTATTTTTGTTCGTTAGGTCTGCATATATCCTACGCACCTGATACTCTGTATAGCAACAAGGAAGCAAAGTCATAATCCTCTCATATGTATATTTTAAAAAGGGCAAAGGGTTAAAAATTTCTTTTAACTATTCGGAAAAAAAATGCTCTTCGTTTGTAGTTTGGTTTAAAATTGCCCTTACAGTTAATATTTTGGTCTAAAAATATCCTTATTGTTATTTAATGAATCAAAAATATTCATTTTCCAAATAAATATATTACTTATTTTTATTTTTATCACATTCTTTTGTAATAATATTTTTAATTAGGAAATGCCTACTTCAATTCAGAAAAAAATAAAAAATAAAAATATTTCCTTTTTTGTATAATTATTTTTTATTGTTATATAAATACAAATTAATGATGAATATATTATGATATTTTATACATGACATATACTATATGTCGAAAATGGTACATGAAATTGTTCTATTTAAATGATAAAATGAGATTAAGAAGAAGAAAAAATATTTCCTACACTTTTATTTGTAAAAGTGATTTTAAAAGAAAGAAAACAAGAACATCGTACTATAATAATATTATAATTAGGAAGAATATGTGTTTAAAAATGAAAAAAATAATAACATATTTCTTCGAAAAATGACATTTTTGACTAATTTAGTAAATACAAGAGCATTTTTGGACTAAAATATTAACAACAAGGAAATTTTAAAACCAGAATATTGACTGTAAATATATTTTTTGACCAAATTACAAACGAAGAACATTTTTATTCCTTTCAAATTTTGATCCTTTCCCTTTTTAAGATAATAATATTCAAGGCAGAAGTTAATGACAAAGCCCTGTAACGACATGCTAGTACGAAGTGTGGGATTGACTTTAATTACAAAATAAACTTATATATTTTCCTATGTCCAAACTGTTGAATCCCTTTTACCAATAAAATTTTATGATATAACATAAAATTCTAAAGGTTTATAGTTTAAAATGTACATGTACTTATCCATTCTTCTTGGTAATATTACTAATTTAAAATTTTACATAAATGTTAATCTTTGGGTGAAATATTAAGAAGATATAATAATAATAATAATAATAATAATAATAATAATAATAATAATAATAATAATAATATAACATATGTTTTTTTCAAAATAACTTTTCAACTATAGTCGATAGGTTGATAGTATGTTAAACTACCACTGATAAATATACAACTCAGATTAACATAGAATTCTAGTCATGTAGTGTTCAATAAAATAGGAAGTAGAGAAAATAAACAACAAGTGAAGCCGAATTTCATTCGAATCCTTTTTATTTAGAATATACACTAAATTCGTATGAAAAAGCATTACAGTATCAATAAGCCAATCCCTCAAAAGAGAAACACCAATTGATTACACAGTTCAAATGAGATAAGATGCAATATCATGCAATTATTGTAAAGTCAAACGTGTTTTAGTAGTGAAGGAGGCGGAGATGATGTGTACTGATAAACATGAGATTTCAATGGTAGTGGAGGTGGGTTGTAGTACTAGGGTAGCCGACCAAAAGGAAGTGGAAAAATTGGGAATGTAGGTAGTCTTGGGAATGGAGGTAGTCGTGGCAATGGAGGAATCGGGGGTAGAGGTAGTCGTGGAAATGGAGGAAGAATTATTTGAAATGGAGGAGGAGGAGGGGACTTAACTGGAGGTGGTGGAGATGGAGGAGTACAATTAGGTGGCGGAGGTGGAGTTCGCAACCAGGGAAATGGTATTGGAAAAGGGAATAAAGATGGTGGGGGAGGAGATTTATTATTGCAAGGTGGAGGTGGAGGTGGTGGAGGTGGAGATGGTGATGGAGGAGGTGGAGACTTAACTGGAGGTGGTGGAGATGGAGAAGGTGGTGGAGGGAGAGATGGTGATGGAGGAGAGGGTGAGTTTATTAAAGGTGGTGGAGGAGTACAATTAGGTGGTGGAGGTGGAGTTCGCAACAAGGGAAATGGTATTGGGAAAGGGAATAAAGATGGTGGGGGAGGAGATACATTATTGCAAAGCGGAGGTAGAGGTGGTGGAGGTGGAGATGGTGATGGAGGAGGTGGAGAATTAATTGGAGGTGGTGGAGATGGAGAAAGTGGTGGAGGTGGAGATGTAGAAGGAGGAGGTGGTGGAGATGGTGAAGGTGGAGGTGGAGATGGCGATAGGGGAGGTGGTGGAGGAGGTGGAGATGGAGAAGGTGGTGGAGGAGGCGGGAAATTGACTGGAGGTGGTGGTGGTGGAGGTGGAGATGGTGATAGAGGAGGGGGGGAGTTTATTAGAGGTGGTGGATGTGGAGATGGTCCATCGATAGGTGAAGGCAATGGAGATGGAGATGGTCCATCGGTAGGTGCAATTAATGATGGCAATGGAGATGGAGACGGAGAAGGTTCATCAGTAGGTGCAATTAATGGTGGTGATGGCAACGAAGATGGTCCATCAGTAGGCTCAATCAATGGTGGTGATGACAATGGAGATGGTCTATCAGTAGGTGCTATCAGTGGTGGTAATGGCAAAAGAGATGGAGATGGTCCAACGGTAGGTTCGATCAATGGTGGTGATGGCAATGGAGATGGAGATGGTCCATCGATAGGTACAATTAATGGTGGTGATGGCAATGGAGATGGAGATGGCCCATCGGTAGGTGCAATCAATGGCGGTGATGAAAATGGAGATGGTGCATCGGTAGGTTCAATCAATGGTGGTGATGGCAATGGAGATGGTCCATCAGTAGGTTCAATCAATGGTGGTGATGGCAATGGGAATGAAGATGGTCCATCGGTAGGTTCAATCAATGTTGGTGACGGAAACAGAGATGGAGATGGTCCATCCGTAGGTGCAATCAATGGTGGATATGGCAATGGAGATGAAGATGGAGATGGTCCATCAGTAGGTTCAATCAATGGTGGAGATGGCAATGGAGATGGTCCTTCGGTAGGTTCAATCGATGGTGGTGATGGCGATGGAGATGGTACAGCAGTAGGTTCAATCAATGGTGGTGATGGCAATGAAGATGGAGATGGTCCATCCGTAGGTTCAATCAATGGTGGTGATGGCGATGGAGATGGTCCAGCGGTAGGTTCAATCAATGGTGGTGATGGCAATGGAGATGGAGATGGTCCATCGGTAGGTTCAATCAATGGTGGTGATGGCAATGGAGATGGTCCATTGGTAGGTGAAATCAATAGTGCTGATGGCAATGGAGATGGAGATGGAGATGGTCCATCGGTAGGTTCAATAAATGGTGGTGATGACAATGGAGATGGAGATGGAGATGGTTCATCGGTAGGTTCAATCAATGGTGGTGATGGCAATGGAGATGGTCCATCAGTAGGTTCAATCAATGGTGGTGATGGCAATGGTGATGGAGATGGAGATGGTCCATCGGTAGGTTCAATCAGTGGTGGTGATGGCAATGGAGATGGTCCATCAATAGGTGCAATCAATGGTGGTGATGGAAATGGAGATGGTGGTGGTGATGGCAATGGAAATGGAGATGGAGATGGTTCATTGACAGGTGTAATCAATGGGGGTGACGGCGATGAAGATGGAAGTGGTGGTGGAGGAGAATGGATTGGTGGTGGTGGATTATGGTAATAAGGTGGCGATGGAGATGGAGTAAGTGGTGGTGGAGGATTATTGTAATAAGGTGGCGGTGGAGATGGAGACGGTGGTGGTGGTGGTGGGGATTCATAATTATATGTTGGAGGTGGTGGTGGATGATGGTAATAATTTGGTGGGGGAGGTGGAGAAGGCGGTAGTGGAGATTTGTAATAATGTGGAGGAAGTGGTGATGGTGATGGAGGTGGAGGTGATTTATAATAGTGACGACGTCGCGGGGACGGTGGTGATAGTGATGGAGGTGGAGGTGATTTATAATAATGACGGTATCGCGGAGGAGGCGGTGGAGGTGATCTATAATAGTAACGACGTCGTGGAGGAGGAGGCGGGGGCGATTTATAATAGTAACGACGTCGTGGAGGAGGCGGTGGAGGCGATCTATAATAGTAGCGACGTCGTGGAGGAGGAGGCGGGGGCGATTTATAATAGTAACGACGTCGCGGAGGAGGTGGTGGAGGCGACCGTGGCCTATAACGGTATGATAAAGATGGTGAATCATCAATATGAGGCTTATAATCAGCTACTACACTAATAGCTATCAAGCAAAAGGCAAAAGCATAAACAAGAAGGGGCCATTGCCCCAACTTTGATGGTGTTCCCATGTTGGAACCAAACTAGTTTGTTGTTTTTGCAACATTGATGGAAGAATTAGCTCTTTATATAGCAAGAGACCCAAACATTTGATAAAGACAAGTTAATTTTTTTGTAACAAAATTAAAGTGGCTCAAAACATTTAAAAAACAAGTATGGTTTCATTTGGAAGAGGAAAGTACAAACTGGCCAAATGATCTTTGAAAAATACACACTAAGTATATGGAATCTCATCTTAATTATTATGAAATAGATTCCTACTAAACTATGGGTTTAGTTCATGATAGACTATGAATTAGTCAAGATCAAGAGTATGTATCATTGTTTTGTATTTACACTTTACATATAAATTTGTTTGACTTTTAGAGTGTGTTTGGTAAAAAGGAAAACATTTTTTGGCAAACGTTTTTCAATTTTATCATGTTTGGTTGGAGCAAAAGTTTTGGAAAATATTTTTCAAATCAATTCATTTTCCTCAAAATTAAGGAAAATGACTTCCCTTCAAAAATTAAGGAAAACATTTTCCAAAGCTCTCCTCCAATTTCAAATTACATTTTTTTGGGAAAAAACATCAATTTTAAAAAAAAATATTTTCAATTTTAAAATTTTATTTTTTCACCCGATCTCTGATCACCCTCCCCCCGTTCCCAACACCACCGCCTCCCCAAGAAATTAATTTTGCTTTTTAAAAATATTTTCAACTCCAAATTTTTATTTTTAAGCTCCTACCTCCCCCCCCCCCGCCAGCC
>NC_028637.1:12909821-12944887 GCF_001406875.1 Solanum pennellii | reverse complement strand
CCAAAAAATTTATTTTGTTTTTTTAAAATATTTTCAACTTCAAATTTTTATTTTTAAACTCCTACCCCCACCCCAACCCCCCAAAAAATTAATTTTATTTTTTAAAAATACTATCAACTTCAAATTTTTATTTTTTCACTCTTACCCACTCCCTCTGCCCCCCACCCCACACACACACACTACCCTCACCCATATCACCACCACCCAAAAAAAATTACTTTTAAAAAATATTTTCAATTTCATAAATTATTTTGTATTCTAGTAAAAATAAAAGATGTTCCTCAAAAATATTTTTCATTCATAAATCAAACACTAAAAATCATTTCCGAAAAATATTTTCTACTCACCAACCAAACATGAGAAAATAAGTCCAAAATCTACTTGTTTTCCAGAAAAACATTTTCTAAAAAACATTTTCCATGAAAAATATTTTCCTTCATACCAAACACACCCTTAGTTATCTTTTGCAAATTGGATTTTGTCGTATTTAATTTCCCTATATAAATTAGCAAACACAATACATGAGAATTGTTTTCGTCAAGATAAAAAATAAAGAGGAAATTAAACCAACCACACAAAATGATTGCAACTAATTTACTCGTTGCTATTTTTATTTTATTTAGTGTATGTCATCTTGAATATATATTTTTCTTCCGATGTTTGATACATGTTCAAGATTAGTTTTTGTCCCCTATAATGATTACATTAATTAATTTACCTCCAATTATTATTATAATTAATTTTAAAAATTCTGATAATTTCAAAAATTAAGGTAATTGATTAATAACTAATTTTTCATTAAAAAAAAGTCAATTACTCCTACACATGTACAATTCCTTCTCTAAACTATAGGCACACAATAATTCATTTATCTCCACTTTAAATAATTTACACGAAAAATTAATAATATTTTTTAATAATAAATAAGTATAAAAATAAAAATAGATATTTGATTTAAAAAACTAAAGGTTCAAACAACATATAAGTGGATTATTCAATAATGGTCTATGGATATGAATGGTACATAGTATTAGGTAAATATATTAATTTTGAAAGGAACTAAAATATAAAAATCAAAATTAATTTAGTTTTAATATCTTTAATCATCCATCCTTATTATTAGAGGGAGAAAATTTATTATTATCTATTTATATCTAATAGGAGAGAAAAATACAATTACTATAAAATGAAATAAAATAAATTTATCATTAAATCAACAAAGTTAATTTAAAATTTTAAAATAAAATAAAAATTTCAAACATACAAAAAAAAATATCTCATGTATATTTTTTTATAAAATAAATTTATTCATACAACTAGGACCAATTTAGTTCTTTTTATCTTAAAAATTAGATTCTTTTTTATATTGTTATTAGATATTAAATAATCATAATAATTAAAATTTAATAAAATTTCACACTTATAATTTGACTTGAAAATTAAATAATATTTTTTAAATGCGTGGTTTTGAATTATGCATTTATAATACATTTAAATTTGTGTTTTGTTTTACTTTTATAGTATTACATATTTGATGTGGAGAGTTGAAATTTGATTTTCTATAAGAAAAAAAGTTTTATAATTGCTTAACATTAATATATCATGACATAAAAAATATAGTTAATCATAACAATTAGAATCACATTATAATAAAAAAGTTATATTCTAAATATATTTTATAAATTACTTTTGATTTAATTATTAAGACGATTGATATATGCGCTCAACGCGCAAATACGAATACTAGTTCTAATTAAGGGAGGAGCAATTCTATCGTTTGCACCACATCTTGAATCGGTTCTTGTCTATACACTATTATTAAGATTCTAAAATCTATCCAAGAAATGATGTTTGTTTAAATTTTATTTTTTTTAATTTGAAAATTCATTAGAGATAAGGAAAAACTATCTAATTACACAAATATTGTAACCATGTATAAGTATGAATCTGCTGTATAATTTGAAAAAAAATTACATAGTGTCTCACTAATTTATAACTGCATACTAGAGTTCAGTCAAATACACTATTCTTACAAATTTCAAGTCAAATACATGTATCAAAGACACTAGATGCATTTTGAAAAACAAATGCACATGGAGAAGGCGAGTAAGATAATCAACATGATACATGTATTCTTGATAGATACATTCTGAAATACAGATGCATAGAGATGAAGGTGAGCGAGAAGTCAGTGTGTATTTTAGATACATGTGAATCACAATTAGATATGGTATATCTAAAATAAACTATACCTAATTTAACTTCGCATGCATTTGAGATGCTTGTATATGATAAAATAAATATGATGCGGAACGTAATTTTGAAAACTAAAAAAGGCCCATAATTAGGATATAATCTTGTGAATTTTATATTGTTTGCTCTAGAAATAATTTTAACTTTTTGTGTTTCATTGAGTCGGGGTGTGTACGACATGGGTTTATCGATTGTACAACGACTTAATTAATAAAAAGTTATTAATTTCTCTATTGTACTTATTAGAACTAGCAAATAGCATTGTCCAATTTTAGAGAGTGAAAATATGTACTTTTGGTGGTAAGCAACTTACCAATTTAAAAGACATTGCTAAATAATAATTAGAGTTTGCTCAAATTTTATTTTATTTTTTTTAAAAAAAAAATTGATCAATTATTCTATTTTTAAAATATATATATTTTTTACTTTTTAAAACTTTGATAAACAAGCTAGCACTGAGTTCATTTAAAGTTAATCAAGTGCCCTTTATAATGACGTTTTAATACATCTAGTTGTTGAGTTCGAAAGTAATTAGGACGTCACATGAAAATTTACAATTGCAAATAATATGATATTAGACGACACATAAAACTATACTAAAAGACATTACTATATGATATAGTCAATTAGCCTACACTTATAAAACTAATTAAAACCCTTAAAATTGTAGAGATAAAATCTCTCTTTAAACAAGGCTTTCTAAATGAGAAGAGGGGTCTTCAGAGTTTCAAATCTTTCCTCTAAAAGGAAAGAATAAACCAAATATAGAAGAGAATTATATTTTCCTTGCAAAAAATATTATGTATTAATAATAATATTTTGACTTTTATATTAAAAAAAATTAAATAAGGTAAAAAAATCAAAACAAAATCTCAATACTAATGTCAACTATTAAATATCCAATAAGGGATTCTATAGAGATGAGTCAAAGGACTAGTTAAGTGTTGCAATACTTTTTGTCGATAAAATTTTAATTGAATTGGTAATTCTGTTAATTATAATCATACATGCATGGACATAAAAAAATGTAAATATTGTAACTATAGAAGGGGCAAACAGGCAAATTGGGACTGATATGGAAAGTCAAAATTGGGTTAAATGAAAATGAATAAAGTATTTAATTTATTCTTATTTAACACATAAAAAAATTGATTGATTGATCAATATTCACGTTGTTTATGATTTCAGAAATAATTAGGTAAAAGCAGAAGATAAAAATCAAAGTAAAATCAAAATCTTATGATTTCAGAAATAATTAGGTAAAAACATAAGATAAAAATCAAAATAAAATTGAACTCTCTCAGAATTGAGAAAGCAATGAGTTATAAAAAATAACAAGCAAAAGACAAATGGGTGTTGACAATATGGATATTTTTATTTTTCTGTCTAAATATCCATATTTTAGTAGATAACATGGATAATATTTATATTAAATCAATTTTCAATTATTAGTTATTCAATCCATATTTAATAAGTCGAATGAAATGATTACATGTTTCTTAAAACCATTTTATGAGCTTAATTAGAACCAATATTTGAATATATATTTTTTTGAAATTTGAAATTTTTCATTTTAAAACTTTAGACAGAAATGCCTAAAGTTTGCTTGATTTCAAATTGTTTGTGATTTTGACTATGTCTTAAGTAATGATTGTAAATCAACCGTTTGTGTACTTTGGCCAAATCTCCTTTCCAAGTCTCATGTAGGTAGGCTATAAATTGATCTTTGAAAATAAAAATTCACTCAAGATTAATCAAATTATATTGCCAAACAATTTGTGATTTAATATACACTTACCAATAACGGAAATAAAAAATAAAATTTATAAGTAAAACTTAATCAAATTTATGAGATATGCTAATTAATTAATAAGTGATATATTCGTAAATATGTATAAATGGAAGAAACGGTTTGGTCTTGGAAAAATTTATTAGTTTTATGCTTCTGCTTCTGTTTTTTTTTTTTTTTTTAAAAAAAGCAAAAATCCTCAACATCTTCTCCATAACAGAAAAATTGTTTCTACTTCAATTTAAAAATAATTTTACTAATTTATCAAATGCCTTAAAATTTCCAACAAAAAAATATTTTTTCTCAAAATATATATTTTTGGTCTCTCAATAACAATGTCCAAACATGCTCTGAAACTGTACTAGTAGGAACACAATAAAAAAACTGAATTGTCAATCTGAACTTCTATCTGTCAAAATAATCTGTAACAAGATACTTTTCCAAATTAACAGCAGACATAGTTAGGTATCAATAATGACCCACTCAGTCATTTTTTAAAAAAAAATCATGACTTTGATCGTTTGTCCATCTTAATATCGACTCGGCTCTTTTATTATTGAGTTTGAAAAATTGATTTTAAATTTTGAGTTAAAGGTTGATAATGTGGTAAGTTTGTGAGTGTTAAAAGCTAAATTGTTAATAAAGTAGTTTTTGGGGTCCTTTGAAATTTCAAGTGTCGAAATGAAATTTCGTCGATTCCATCCGTCCCAAAAGGTGAAATCATGATACGTCAGCGTTTTTAGTTACAGATTCCGAGTCTTTTTGAGGATTTGAGGTCCTAAGTTGTTGTGGATTTTTAGCTTTTGAGTTGACTTCGATCAACATTCACGGTCCGGATGTTTGGATTGTAATTTCGAGAGTTTCGTTGGATTCAGGGGATCATTTTAGGTCTAGATGAGGTCTTGGTTGATTTTTGTAAAGGTCTCGAGCTTGTTTTTAGCCTTTTTAGGCATGAAGTTTCTTGTAGTTTTCACGGATGTCGAGTCCAAAAGACATCAAATTCCTTTATCGACGAATCCATTGAGTCTGGAACGTTGAGTATAATTTATTTGCGTATGTGATTTCTGTGCATGAGATTTCGAATGAGTCCCGAGGCTTTTGATTTTTTTAGAGTTGTGTCGATTTTTCTGGTGTCTAAGTTTCGGTGCACCTCCACTTTTGCGAGAGTTGGCTCGCTATTACGAGGCTTGGTTCGCTTTTGTGAATGGTCAACCTTTGTCGACCTTCACATTTGCGAAGCAGCCATCGCTTAAGCGACATTTGGTTAAGCAAGGCTTGATCACAGAAGCGAACCCGCGATTTTTAGTTGGGTTTGCTTTGCAATATCAGAGAGGGTTTTTGCTATTATTTCGAGGCTTAAATCACATTTCACCATTTTTTTGAGTTTTGAAAACTTTGGGGAGATGATTTGGAAAAGATTCTCGAGTAAAATCTTTTTGGCTAATGATTCTTAACTCTAAATTTTGACCATCCATTATTATTATTGAATTTATGAGCTTAAATCAAGATTTTGGGTTGATAAATTGAAAGTTTTTCATGAACTTGAGTTTGAAGAAAAGTGAGTTTATGAACTGATTTTAAGTCCATTTTCGAACAATTTTTCCTAATGATTTTTTAAATCCTTGGTTAATGTTTTCAAGTATTAAATTTTGGATTCAATCCTTAATTTTAGAATTGAGTTTTGTGTTGATTGATCCACCTTTCAAGAGGATTGATGTAGGTATTGTTGTTTCCGAAAATTTACTGCGAATACTTGCTTGTGCATACATTATGTGACTTTTGAAGTGATTCGAAAGGGTAAGACTCGACTATTGAAGTAATTGTTGATTGATTCAAGGCAAGCGACTTTCTAGACCTTGTATTCTAGTTAAATTTGTATGCTTCCTTTGTTGTTTGTGTGTTGGGAGTATGGGAATGAGGCGAATGTTTAATTGTCCATTTTTTATATCTAATGAATAATAAGGGGTTGAAATGAAAAAGGCTATGTGTTGATCATGATGCTATGAATTACCTTCTTGTAACCCTTGTTGATTGTTCGATGAAATGCTTGAAAGCACGAATATAGACTTGAATTGTGTGGTGTGATATTAATTGCTTGTGTACATTGATGATTGGACACCATGATGAGACATATGATATATAATTATGAGGCTAAGGTCTTTTCAAACAAGTGTTATTATATCGAGGTCTTTGCCAACAAGTGTGATTTGGCTAAGGGCATTACCGGTGAGTGTTAAATGTCGAGGTCATTTTTGACAATGATTGTGAAGCCGATGGGAAATGATTCCGACAAGGAACCGATTATTGTGGTGTATCAATGTTTATGCATAAACTTCTTGATACTTGAGATTGATATGCTTGTTTTGTGTGACTGAACTACTTGTCATTGAGACTAACTTATTTAATCCGTTTAATTGTTGAATTGTGAAGTGTGAACTGTAAATGTTGAGCTTGTGAGTTGTGTATTGTAGAATTGCTAGGTTGGGGGTTTCCGTATAGGTTGTAGTTTGAGGAGGTTCGGTTGTACGTGTTATTGGATACTAACCCCTTATGTCTACACTTGCCTAGGTTCTGAGCCCGGACCCACATGATCTCTCTTTCTCTTTCTTCGATCTTGAGGCCTGTCAAAGTCTTGAAGCGGTAGTTGCTTGTCATTCGGTGAATCCTTTTTTTTCTTTTCTTACACTTCATCTGTTTGAGAAACAAAGATTGAGAGTTGTATTAAATTTTTAATTCTGCACTTGCGTATTTAGTGACTTGTACACTTGCACACCAGATTTTGGGGGGTTTAATAGAAGAATAAGTTTTCCGTTTTATCTTTTTTTCCACATTTCTTTCGTTTTCGTTTAGCTTGACACTGACTTGTCTAGGTGAAAATAGGCAAGTATCATCACATTTATTTCGTGACAATTTCTCTTTTACTTTTACTTATTAGTTTGAGATTAGCTTAAAAAATCTAGCTAATAATAGTTCACTGCACTATAATTAAGAGAATATATTTATTTGGGCATAATTGTAATTAGAATTGTGATTTGAAACTTTGGATGAATTTATATGATTATTTGGGCTTGTTCAAATAATCAAGGTTGAAATCGAGGTACTACAATCTTTTTACAGTATCTGGTGTGTATCGTAATGATAAGATAAATGAAGAAAAAATTGTTTGGATTGATACCATTTAATATAATCATTGGATTGTAGCGATATTTTTTGTTTATTATCATTTATAGTAATATTATGTTAAATTTGAAATATGTAATAAAAGTAAATTATGTATGCATTAAATATGTATTATAACTATTTTTTAAAAATATATTATGCTTGTTTTTTTTAAGATATTGACACATTGTAATATAAGTGTATTGAAATGTGTGATAAATGGATTAATCATCAATAAAACTTGTATTATATGTGAATAATAAATTGTTCTTTGTAATATATATTAAAATTGTATCATAAATGTATTAAAAGTTATCAAGTGAAAAAAATGTTATTCCTATAAAATGATAAATATTTTCTTAATATATTATATTTATGTAAGTTTCCCAAATAATGTGATTACAAAAACTAGTGGATCAGGATTAGTTTACCCTCAAAATGGATTTGATTTTTATTTTTTAAGACGTGCTTATTGTAAAATTATTTGAACTTATCGTGAGTCTCTTATAATTTACATATTTTTCATAAGATGCTTTTATGATTTACATATTTTTCATATGATATTTTTATTTAGTCTGAACTTGCCTTTCGTTTACCAGTTCACTAGATACTTAATGGCATCTTGGATTTGAGTGGAGCTTAAATATTTTTTTTGAGGAATAAGCATTCTCCTGAAAAATTAAGGTATTTGGTCATTTAGCAAAAAAGTATTTTAAAATATGAATAATAGTACATTTTCTGCGATTAGTAAAAAAATTATGTTTCTCCAAAAAAGACGAAGCAAAAGGATAAAATTAATTATTTTAACAATATCTTTTGTTAATTAATTGGCATATATGGTAGAATTTTGTTAAGTACCATCAAGAATTTTATAAGAATTTGTTGTATAAAAAAGAAATATATATAAAAATCCTCTTTGAAAATGACATTTATCGTAGCGATATATTCTTTGTAAAATCATCCTTTGTATTAATCATACTCAGATATTATATACTTTCTCCGTTTAAAAAAGGATGATCGAATTTGATTTGGAACGGAGTTTAAGAAAAGAAAGATGACTTTTTAATCTTGTAAAATTCTAAATTAAAGTTATGCAAATGCACCAAAATGCCCTTTAATCTTGTGGTTTTAAACATGGCACGTGGAAAGTTAAAGTAAAAGTGTTGCCAAAAAACGAAATGGGTCATTCTTTTCAAAACAAACTAAAAAGGAAATAAAGTCATTCTTTTTTAAACGGAGGAAGTAACAATATTTAAAAAATATATATTTTATTTAAAAATAAGATATAAAATATTTATTCACATGAAAAAATTCAAG
This sequence comes from Solanum pennellii, assembly GCF_001406875.1. Classification (NCBI taxonomy): domain Eukaryota; kingdom Viridiplantae; phylum Streptophyta; class Magnoliopsida; order Solanales; family Solanaceae; genus Solanum; species Solanum pennellii. Next base: position 12,936,369 of record NC_028637.1, on the reverse strand, counting down.
TACAAATATCTAAAAGATAGAGTGAGTTTCACAGGGGTATTTATAGTACGATGGAAAAAATTTGAGTCTCATAATTTCTCTTTTTATTTTTTCGAATAATATTATATTTTTATCATATTAAATTAATTAATTCAACATGATAAAACTTAATAAAGTGTAGTACGATAAGTTAGTAACAGTAGATTGCATTAAATTATATATTTGCACTAGCACTATTTTACTATTTTAATTTATAAACATTGCTCTAATCAAACTTATAATTAATTATATTATTAAGTCTTTAATATTCTCTAACCAACTAAACTTTAAAACTTTAGATCTTTTAGGAGCTTATTTTTTTATCATTATTTGTAATGTGATTAAACATTTAATATGTGGATATTTTTTCGACGTGTTTTAAACATATTTTACTATTATTCCAACTTACAAATTTTGTTTTACATGGCAATCATCCAAAACCCCATTGGAAAGTAATGAGGCTAATTGTACTGCAGTTGATCTTCATTATTAGTATATATTTTGTGGATCCCTTCTATTGATTAGGTTCTAATAAGGGGAAATGATGAAATTACCAGACAAGGAGTTAGGTTTTTGTTTACTTTTACGAATTATAGTTTGAGATTAGCATAACTCTAGCTAATAATAGTTGGCTATAATTTTAAAATATTGTGTATATTATCATACACCTAGATACATGTATTTTGCTACAAGATACACTAAAATAAAGAGAGAGGCACGCTAGATTTGTCATATATCTCAGATAGATTTAAATCACAGTAGATACATACTATATATATATATATATATATATATATATGTATGTATGTATGTATGTATGTATGTATGTATGTATGTATGTATGTATGTATGTATGTATTGATGTGATTTAGTTGTATCTAGTATCCTAGATATATAAGAGAGTGACGAGCGAGATGAGAGAGCCAAGGGACATGGATGAGATTTTTGTTATATATCCAGATACATGTGAATCTATTTGAATATAATGTATCTAGACAAATTACATCTAACTTTGACATAATGTATCCCAAGATATATATGCATACAAATGAAATATACAATATATTTCAACCAAATAATTGTATGCATTTATATTTTGGCTGAATTCTATACAATAAAAACTTCTATGCAAATTGTCTGTTTTAATCAAATTGTATACATTTTGTAAAAAAGTACTTGCTAATTTTTTTAAAACAGAGTTGATCACTAATTTGGGTAAAATTCGTATAATTTAGCATATGTAGGTAAACCCCCGTCCCCTCAAATTGCCAATTTTTTTAAAATTATATATAATCATTGTATACATTTTATATATATATTAACACCGTAATGAATTTTAGTTTATGGACAAAAATAAATTTTAAAAAATATATAGTAGACTCAAAATGTGGTTCATGCTATATGAATTTGACCATGGAAGTTGTTTGGTGTGCCTCCTTTTGTTTTGAGTATAATAGATTAGGGAGTTAAGGAAAATAGGATTTAGGAGGGGGTGGGGGAAGTTCGTATTTTAAATTCAGCGACTGATAGAGTATATTAGCAAAAATAATGTATGCCTTAGCTATATGTACTAATAGTTTCTTATTTGGTGCATTTTTTCATGTTATTGTGTGTTATTAATACAATGAATTTCTAGGTATTATTAAGACTGTTGAGAAAGCTTGCAACCTTCTTCAATGGAGGTTGCAGCTATGGAGAATCGAGAAAGAAGGAGAAGAACTAGAAGAAAAACTGCTAATGTATTTTCTGTATTTCCTTATTCTGTAGTCTTTACATTGTGCAACAACATGTATATATACAGATTACAAAGCATTTATTCTACACTTTAACTAACATCTAACTTCCTAACTAACTTCCTAACTAACTTTCTGACGCATTTAACTAACTAACAAAATGACTAACAACCTTCTTCTTCACACCCCCTCTCAAGCTTAGTCGTATGAAACAAATTGAATACTCCAAGCTTGGATAATAAGAAATCATGTTGTGTGTGTCCAAGGCCTTTTGTCAAGATATCTGCCAATTGATGGTCTGTTCTTACATGTTCTGTTTGTATAATTCCCTTTTGTATCTTTTCTCTAATAAAGTGACAATCGATTTCAATGTGTTTCGTCCTTTCATGATATATGGGATTAGCTGCTATTTGTATGGCTGCCTTACTATCACAGAACAACTTCACTGGCAATGTTAACTTCCAATTCAGTTCTGCAAACAAACCAATCAACCAAATCACCTCTGCTGTAGCACTTGCCATGCTCATGTATTCTGCTTCTGCAGAGCTTCTGGATATGGTATTTTGCTTCTTGGATTTCCAGGATATCAGTGAACCTCCTAGTTTAACAACAAAACCACTAACTGATTTCCTTGTCATGGGACAAGTAGCCCAATCAGCATCACAATAAACATTCAGTGCATGTGAAACTTCTGATGACAAGATGATTCCTAAGCCAGGTGCATTCTTCAAGTATCTAACCACTCTTAATGCAGCTTCCATGTGAGACTTCTTAGGCGAATGCATGAATTGGCTGAGGTTTTGTATTGCATAACTAATGTCAGGCCTTGTCATTATAAGATAAAGCAACTTCCCAATTAGTTTTTGATAACTAGTAGGATCTTTTAAGAACTCATCATTCAATGGTTTTCCTGAGCTAGCAGCTACACTCTCATCATATAGCACACTGGTAAGCTTGTGATTTGCTTCTAATGGAGTGCTGGCAGGTTTTGAACCTGTGAGTCCTAGATCTGAAATCAAATCAAGGCAAAACTTTCTTTGACAAACTGAAATACCTGTGCTACTTCTGGCAATTTCAAGACCAAGGAAGTACTTCATCTCCCCCAGATCCTTGATCTTGAAATGTTGGTTGAGCAGGTTCTTAGTGTCCAAAATTAGAGTGGAGGAAGAACCAGTGATCAAGAGATCATCCACATAAACAAGAACTAGAACAGTATCAGATCCCTCAACTTTGGTAAATAGGGAGTAATCATGATGGCTTTGTGAAAAGCCAGAGTTGAGTAAGGCCTCTGAAAGCTTGAGGTTCCATTGCCTGGATGCCTGTTTAAGACCATAAAGGGACTTTTGTAACTTACAAACTTTGGCTGACTCCCCCTTACTGGAAAAACCAGGAGGTTGAAGCATGTAAACATCTTCCTCTAAATCACCTTGGAGAAATGCATTGAACACATCCATTTGATGAAGTTTCCAACCATTCATAGCAGCCAAAGACAGGACAACTCTGACTGTGACCATTTTAATCACTGGAGAAAAGGTTTCCTGATAGTCCAAACCCTCTTCTTGTGTGTAACCTTTAGCAACAAGTCGAGCCTTGTACCTTTCAACCTCTCCAAGAGCATTATACTTCACCTTATACACCCATTTGCAACCAATAGCTCTCTTATGAGAAGGTAAATCAACAAGACACCATGTATGGTTGTCTGCAAGTGCCTGAAGTTCTTGTTGCATGGCAAGTACCCATTCTGGATGACATGCAGCCTCAGCATAAGATGTAGGCTCTTTGATGGAAGAATAAGCACATATGGATTGATAGTGAGGGATAGCTATATTGGCATAAGACATATAAGTAGACAAAGGATATTGACAAGAAGAACTAGACACATTGTGTGAAGGGATAGGAGCATGAACAAAATCTTGGAGCCAAGATGGAGGTTTAACTACCCTACTAGAATGTCTAGAAGGCTGAGTAGAAATAGGTTCTGCAATAGGAGTAGAAACTGGACAATTGAAGTCATCAACAACATCATGATGAACAACAGTTTCATTTGGAAATAAAGAAGAAGAAGTTGTAACTATAAATGGGAAGATATTTTCATGAAAAATAACATCTCGACTGACAAAAAAATGTTTGTGAGAAAGACTATACAAAACATAGCCCTTTTGTGTGCTAGAATAGCCTAGATGAACAGCCTTTTCAGCTCTAGGACCAAATTTATCACTACAATCTTTAGTTATAGTTGCATAACAAAGACACCCCAAGACTCTCAGATGTTGAACATTGGGCCTTTTATCAAAGAAAATTTCAAAAGGACTCTTGCCATGTAAGACTGTAGAAGGTATCCTATTGATAAGATATAGTGCAGTTTGAACACAGAATCCCCAAAACCTCAGAGGTATATGACCTTGAAAACGAAGTGCTCTAGAAACCTCTAGGATTTGCCTATGTCGCCTCTCAACTACCCCATTTTGTTGAGGTGTATGAACACATGAACTTTGATTTATTATACCAGCAGCTTTAAAAATATCTCTACAATGTGCATTAAAGAATTCAGTACCATTGTCACTTCTAAACACCTTGACAGAAGCATTAAACTGGGACTTGATCAGATGCAAAAAATCTTGGATAACAGTACTCACTTCACTTTTCAAGTGTAATAGAAACAACCAAGTCATTCTACTACAATCATCAACTAATGTCAGAAAAAATCTTTTACCATCATGTGTAGGTAATCTGTAAGGACCCCAAACATCTCCATGGATAAGATCAAAAGGATTGTTTGTCCTACTTACACTTCTTTGAAAAGGAAGTCTAGTCTGTTTTGCCAAAGGACATACAGGACAAGATGACAATACAATGATTTTAGAATCAACCAAAGACATTTGTTCAAGTATTCTGCTTGGAACATGACCAAGCCTTCTATGCCAAAGCTCATGATCAGCTTGAGTTCCTGTTGAGGCTGCAGAAGTAAAACATGCCTTCTCTTTATGATCCCAGAAATACAGCCCTCCTTCCATTTTACCAGTCCCCCTCACCTTCCCAGTATGAAGGTCCTGCAGTAGACAGAAGTCAGGATAGAAAACCATACAACACTGCAACTCCTTTGTCATCTTAGGAACTGACAACAGGTTTAGTTTAAAATCAGGAACATGTAGGACATTTTGAATAACTCCTTGTGGCAATCGACATTGTCCTATATGAGAAATACTGACTTTACTGCCATTTGGCAAATGAACATTTTGACCTTGTTGTTCATAAGCTCCATGTAACATTCCTAAGTTAGGAGTCATGTGGTTTGTGGCACCTGTATCTACTATCCATCTATCATGTTCACTACTAACATGAAAAGAATTAATATTACCTGCAGAATGAGCAGCTATCTCAGGTGCAGGATGGTTATCCTTTTTAAGATGTGAGGACTGCTGTTGTGATGAAGATGAAGGAAAACAACTAGGTATAGATCCACCTCTTTCACCCATTTGTCCTTGACCTCCATGAACATATTGTGGAGAATAACCAGTATATCCATGTCCATTCTGATTATAACCATAAGGAGATTGAGGCATTCTATTCCCATTGTAACCATATGGATTCCAAGTCTGAGAAATACCAAAATGCTGATCATAATTGTCCTTGATGTGAGATGAATCCTCACTCATAGAAGAACTATTTGCTGCAATACCTTCTTTCTTCTTACCTCTGTAATTTGGTGGATATCCAATGAGTCTATAACAATTTGCCTTGATATGACCTTTAATTTTGCAAAATTCACACTTCTCATTCCAGTGTTCATTATGTGATTTCTTATAATTTTGTGATGGCCCTCCAGCACTCCACAAAGCAGTGATATCATTACCTCCAGTAATCGATTGAGACACAGTGTTCATGCTAGATCCTTTCTGACATTCATCCTCAATAACAAGAGCATAAGCTTGATTCAAAGAAGGCTCAGAAGATTTCATGAGAATCTGTCTCCTAGCTTGATCATAAGAATCATTTAAACCTCCTACAAACTGTAGTAACCGCTGCTGTTGAAGATGTGCCACATACTCCTTACCTCTAACACAACCACAATCAGGAGAAGGAACCACTGCATCAAACTCAGACCATAGTTCTTTCAGCTTTGTAAAATACTCAGACACAGTGCTTGTACCCTGACTAATTGAATTGATCTCCTTATGCAACTGATAGATCCTCATTCGATTGACTTTATCAAACCTTTCTTTCAAGTCTTCCCATACTAAAAAAGCATTCGAAGCATATACAATTCCACTAAGAAGTGAAGGTGTGACTGTATTCATGATCCACGAAAGAACCAGTGCATTGCAAGTCTCCCAGTTTTCATGATGTTCTTCACGTACTGAATCCTTCTTGCAAGCACCTGTAACGAAGCCTAACTTCCTCTTTGCCTGTAATGCTATTGTCATTGACCTTCTCCATATGCCATAATTTTCAGATCCTTTCAGCTGAACAGAAATGAGAACAGCTCCAGGAGTGTCTGATGGATGTACATACAAGGGGTGATTATGATCAATTCGTTCCGCCATTGATGGAGGATTCAATACAGCAAACAGAATACAGAAGAAGAACAGAGAAAGAGAGAAAAAAAACGAGAGAGAGAGAGGCTTAACAGATCCCCTGCTTTGATACCATGTAGAGAAAGCTTGCAACCTTCTTCAATGGAGGTTGCAGCTATGGAGAATCGAGAAAGAAGGAGAAGAACTAGAAGAAAAACTGCTAATGCATTTTCTGTATTTCCTTATTCTGTAGTCTTTACATTGTGCAACAACATGTATATATACAGATTACAAAGCATTTATTCTACACTTTAACTAACATCTAACTTCCTAACTAACTTCCTAACTAACTTTCTGACGCATTTAACTAACTAACAAAATGACTAACAACCTTCTTCTTCACAAAGACAAATGGATTAAGTATAGGCATTAGCATGATTAAACATCTAATTACTCCTCAACAATACTTTTATATATTTTTCATCATAATAGTGAAGGATATTTTTAAAAATAAATATTTTTATGTAATGCATACTATTTTTAATATAACTAAATAAAAGCATTACTATACTTATTTTATACATTCTACTAACGATTCCTTAAAAAACTATTTCAACAGTTTGTGCCTCTACCCTCTTTTGTACTCTTTATTAATTAATCTGCCCAATGAAGTTCTTTGCCATGCAAAATAACACCTACTACAATCAACTAAAAAAGTAACCAAAATATCAATTTGGAACCAAAAGGAAAGTGACTAATACAATAAAATAAACTATATAGATATATCTTAATACAAGACCAAGTTCTTTAGTTATAGAATTTTCTTGTTCTTGAGACTCTAAGTGAAGGGTTCTTCTCACTTTGATGTCTCTATCTTGTTTGTGGTAAAATTCTTTACTTTTATTTTTGTGTCTTTACATACGATTCATTGCAACAAAAATAATTTTTTAGCGGCAATAAATATATATATTAACAAAGAGTGATAAAGTCTTTACCGACATTAGTTAACTGTAATTGGATTCAGTGTCTCTATAAACTTCAAAGACATTTACAAAGAAAGTTATATGCAACTAAAAATAATGCCGTTATTTAATTGGCGCTGAAGATCAATGTAGGTCGATTAAATATTGTAATTCACTAATCTAAACATTAATTGGTTCAAGTGTCTCCCAGAATTCAATTCTAGTTTGACTTGATTTGAATCTTCTTCATGCATAAGTTTTTTACCCTAATTACAAGCCAATTTTATGTGCATAATGTATTTATGACAACTTTTTTTTTCTTAATTTCACGTTTAATGTAGAATTGAATTAAGGTGGATCAAACTTGGAGATCCTTTGACCATAATTTTTATATGGATATCATATTTCTTGGCATCCTCTTTAAAATGAAATAGGAAGCTCATGCTTTCGATGCTCCTACTTCGAGTTATTAATTTTCTACCTCACTGAAAAGTTGAACGAGATAAAATTGGAGCTAACTTTGAAAGAAAATATATACTAATACTAAGATGTTTTGATAGAATGTAGATTGCTCTCTGATATGCTAACTTTGAATGAGAGAGTTTAGGAAGAAGAATAATTTTTATTATTGGTTGAATGTGGCCGTGTATCTGGCTTTATACAAATGTGATCACACAAGCTCACATATGGCGCGTGCTGCTTCTAACTAACTCTGACACAATTAACTAACTATTAACAGAATTACTCTTATCTCTAATACTCCCCCTCAAACTGGAGCTTTTGTATACATCAAGAACTCCTAGTTTGTTCAGTAGGAAATGGTGTTGTGCCAACACCTAAGCCCTTTGTAAGTACATCTGCCAGTTGCTCTTTAGTGTTGACATACTCTGTGTGAATGAGTCCACCTTTGATCTGCTCTTTCACAAAATGGCAGTCAATCTCAATGTGCTTTATTCGTACATGAAAAACGGGATTGGCACTGATTTGAATTGCTGATTTGCTGTCACAGTATAGTTTTACAGGCGTGTCAATGACTACATTCAGCTCCTTTGAAACCCCTACTAACCAAATGATCTCTGAGGCTGCAGCTGCCATGCTCCTGTATTCAACTTCTGCTGAGCTTCTACTCATAGTATGCTGCTTCTTGGACTTCCAAGATATGATTGAGTTTCCCAGATTCACCAAATATCCTGACACTGACCTCCTTGTGTTGGGACATGATGCTCACTCTGAGTCACAAAAAACATTCAGCTATGTGCTAGAAGTGCTGCTTAGCGATATCCCTTGTCCTGGACAACCCTTGATATATCTTACCAACCTTAGACCTGCTTCCCAGTGAGAAACTTTGGGCTTCAACATAAATTGAGACAAGAGTTTTACTGCAAAGCTTATGTCAGGCCTTGTTGTAGTCATATATAACAACCTCCAATGAGTCTTTGATAGGCTGTAGCATCTTTGTGTATAGCATCATCTGTGTTTCCAGGGAGTTCATCATACTCAACTGTAGTAAATTTCTTGTTTGGCTCCAAGGCTGTAACAACTAGTTTTGAACCACTTAAACCTTATTCAGATATCAATTCCAAAGCATATTTTCTCTGGTTGAGAAAAATGCCTATCTTAGACCTCAATACTTCAATCCCTAGAAAATACTTGAGATCTCCAGGGTCTTTCATGCTGAATTTGTTGTGTAATGCTTCTTTTGTGTCTTGAATTAGCTTACTGCAATTACCTGTAATCAGTAGATCATCAACATAGATTAGGACAACAACTACCTCAGTTCCCTCCTTCTTAGTGAATAGAGAATGACTATAGGGACTCTGTACATATCCTGCTCCAACCAGGGCCTTAGTAAGCTTGAGGTTCCATTGTCTTAAGGCCTGTTTAAGTATATATAAGTGTTTGAGTAGTTTACATACTTTGTGCTCCCCGTTCTTTTGGAAACCCTGAGGCAATTGCATGTAAACTTCCTCTGATAAATCTCCTTGTAGAAAAGCATTGTGCACATCCATTTGAAACAATGGTTAGTTGTGAGATGCTGCAACACCAGTTATTGTTCTCATAGTGACCATTTTGGCTACTGGAGAGAAGGTTTCATGATAATCCAAACCTTAGTTTTCATTAAATCCTTTTGCAACTAGTCTTGCTTTGTATCTCTCAATGTCACCATTAGCTTTGTGCTTGATTTTAAAAACCCATTTGATCCAATGGCCTGCTTGCCATCTGGTAAGTCAACTAAGATTCAAGTTTTGTTTTGCTCCAAAGCACTAACCTTAGCTTGTATGACATCAATCCAATTTCAAGAAGCAGATGCTTCCTGAAATGTTGAAGGTTCCATAGCTACTGAAAAAGCTGCTACATAGGATTGACATGTATCACTCATGTTAGAATAGGACAGGTAATCTTCAATAGGATATAGACAACTAAAGTTGATTTTGTAAGGCATTATATAATCCATATGCCATCATGGTGGTCTTGGTACTCTACCAGTTCTTCTAGTATCTTCAATTGGTGCTTCGATGTCATTGTCTCCAACTCCTATAGTAAAACTTTCCTCAATATCGGACTCTATTTGGGTAATAGCTGTATCAGGCATTTGATCAACTAGACCATCTCTCTCTATAGATGATGACTCAGTAGCTTCATCAAGGTTTGGAATACCAGGCATGACAGGACAGACCTCAGCTTTAGTTGTACTTACAATATTTTGATCATGTTGGATAGGCAGTACGGAGTTTAGTATCAGATAAAACACCAATGTTGTCTTTGAAAGGAAAAATATGCTCCATGAATGTCACATCTCTGCTGATAAACACTTGATGACTTTCCAGATCTAATAATTTGTATCCTTTCTGAGTTTCTGAATACCTTATGAGGGATGCCTTCTTGGATCTAGGAGAAAATTTATCCATTTGAGGCAGAATTGAAGCAAAACACAAGCATCCAAATGCCCTCAAATGATTCAGAGCAGGTTCTTTCCCATATAGCATCTGATGTGGGGACTTCCCTCTCAACACTCCAGTAGGAATTTTGTTTATCAAATAAACAGTTGTTTTAACACAATGTCCCCAATACTTAATAGGCATTCCACTATGAAATCTCAAAGCCCTTGCAATATTCATTATGTGTTTGTGCTTCGTGCTACTACCCCATTTTGTTGTGGGGTGTAAGCACATGAACTTTGATGCACAATACCAAGAGAAGACAAGAGATTACTACATTTGATATTAAAAAACTCTGTACCATTATCTAATCTAAGAGTCTGTACTTTGACACCAAATTGTGTATTAACCATTATCAAGAAATCCTTCAAAATGATATAAACTTCAGTTTTACATTGTATGAGACAAATCCAAGTAAATCTACTGAAATCATCAACAATCGTAACAAAATATTGTTTCTTGTCATAGGTCGGGGTTCGGTAAGGTCCCCAGACATCTACATGCATAAGATGAAAACACTTAGTTGAACTGCTACGAATTTTAGGAAGAATTGTTCTACATTTCTTAGCTAAAGGACAAGTTTGACAACTATTATGTATCCTAACATCTATATGATCCTTGAGGGATAAAATGTGTTGCGTAGCCTTTAGTGTAGGGTGTCCAAGTCTGATGTGCCACAAATCAGTGTGATTATCAGCTTTTATTGTTGCACCAACTACTGCAGGTACTTCATCTTTTAACAGATATGAACCATTGTGTTCTCTACCAATCCCAATCACCTTGCCACTGTAAAGATCATGCAATGTACAGAAATTAGAGAAGAAACTAATGCTGCAAGACAGGTCTCAGTAAGTCTTGTAACTGAGAGTAAATTGAACTTGAATTCTGGCACAAATAGAACATTTGTCAAGTTCATGTCTCCTAGAATGGTTGAGCTCCCACTGTTTACTATTTCTGCTCTTTTCTCTATAAGTAATTGTACTGTGTTGGATCCCTCCAATCCTTTTAAATCATGTAACATGTTTTTACATGAGGTGACATGGTGTGTTTCCCCTGAGTCAATAATCCATTCAAATGCAGAGGATTTTGGGAGAAGTGACACATTACCTGCCAGGTTGGCTTGGCATTCTTGTCGCTCTTTGTTATGCACTAGATTCCTAAACTGATCAAGCTTCTCATTGCTGAGCTTAGTGTGATCCTGAATTGGTCTATCAGCTGCTGCATTATTAGCATAAGGTATGAAGTTCCCCGTGTGATTTGGAGTGCTTGAATTGGAACTACCCATAACAGTCTAATAAGAACCTTGTTGTGTGGATCTGGAATTGTCCATTCCAGTTTGACAAGGACCTGGTGTTCCAATTTGATATAAACCTGATTGCGCAGGTTTTCTCTTGCTCATGAAGTCGGGTGGATATCCAACCAACCTATTACAATCAGCAGTGAGATGATTTTTAAATCCATATATTTCATATGCAGTCGCCAATAGTGGTTTCTTTCCTTTGTAATGCTGCCCTCTTCCAGCTAACAATGTGAGAGGTTCTTCGTTGGATATCACAACACCTAGTACACGTTGACTCCTCTCTTGCACTACAGTGGAATAGGCTTGATTTACAGTAGGTGTTTTTGTTTTCATAAGAATATCACTCTTCACATGAGTGAATGTTTCATTTAATCCCATTAACAACATTAACAACTTTTGTTGATGAAGATGACTTATATATGACTTAGCCTCAACACATTCACAGCAAGGGGAAGGCACTATCATATCCAATTCATCCCAGCGATCTCTCATCGTAGAGAAATAATTAGTGACAGAGTCTGTACCTTGCTTCAAGTTTGCAACTTCTGCCCACAGTTGATAAACTCTCGTGAGATTTGATTTATCGAATCTCTCTTTGAAATCCTCCCAGACTCTCATAACATTTAAAGTATACATGATTGTAGGCAGCAAATTAGGAGCTACTGTGCTACTGATCCATGAAAAAACCACAGCGTTACATCTTTCCCACTGTGTATCCAGATCTCTATTGTATGTGGACTTCAAACAAGTTCCTTCAACGAAACCAAGTTTATTCTTAACCAATAGGGCTAGCCTCATCGATCGACTCCACAAGCCATAGTTTTCTGGTCCTGTGAGTTTGACCGTATATAGAGCAATACCAGGTGTGTCTGAGAACTGCAGATACAAAGGATGATGATTCTCAAGGGTGGCAACTGTTAAATCCGCCATTGACGGATCATATCACTTGCTAAGAGGATCACTCTTCGCGGAAGACAATCTAGAACAGTGATCTCTACTCTGATACCATGATAGAATGTACATTCCTCTCTGATATGCTAACTTTGAATGAGAGATTTTAGGAAGAAGAATAGTTTTTATTATTGGTTGAATGTGGCCATGTATCTGGCTTTATACAAATGTGATCACATAAGCTCACATATGGCATGTGCTGCTTCTAACTAACTCTAACACAATTAACTAACTATTAACAGAATTACTCTTATCTCTAATATATTTGGCCTTTATTTCTTCATATATTGTAATTTGATGAGTTATATTTCCAATGGAACAAGAATCTTGTTATTCTGATATTCCTACGCCGTGTTATTGATTTTCTATCACACATACTCAAAGATGAAAAGTTGAGCGAGATAGAATATAAGCTAACATTTAAAAAATAGTTATGTTGTATTTCTATGAGTTATATTTCCAAAAGAACAAGAAATTGATCATTTCGATGCTCCTACACTAAGTGATTGATTTTTTGTCGTACATGCTAAATCCTGAAAAAATTGAGCGAGGTAGAATACAAGTGAACTTTGAAAAAAAAATCTTTACATAATGAATCGAAAAAGAAAAAGAAAAAGGAAAAGGAAAAGGAAAAGAACTATTCTTATGAAGAGCAAAATATTAAGGAAAAGAAATTATGGCTAAGAATTTGGTGGCGACTTGTCTAAACATCCTCTTGATTTTTCAACAGCCTCTTTTGAATCTTCCCAAATGTTTGTCCATCTTTATTTTCTCCTCCTTCGCGGTATGAAGGCATTGTTATGTAGCAAAAGTTGTTAGGATTTTATTCTGATTTTCTTATCATATATGAGTTTTAATTTTCCTTGTAAGGAAAGTCAAAATTGTTTTTACATTTCATGAAAGAAAAATATAACTCTCTTTCACATTTAATTTTTCTTTCTTTTAAAAGAAAAATTTGGAACTCTTCTCGTACCAAAAATAGAAGAGCATACACAATGTAGACATTTAATTTAGAGAGTTTTGTTGAAGGGGAGATTTTCTACATGTCTATGTTTTTTCATTATTAGTTTTTTAATATGTAGGTCGCTTGGTCAAACCTGATTAATAATATATGTTTTTGGATTCATCACCAACATGATTTGCAATTATAAGCTTATGCATGATGCTCTGATTCTTCAGAACCAAACAAAAGTAACTCTTGATGAGAATTTCTAGTTATCTTTCGAGAAATAAACAACCCTGCAACATCGTCCTCTCTATTTTTCTTAAAGGAGAAACATCAACAATGTTAACTTTTCTAAGTCCTTAAGAATCGATCGAGACAACACGTATCCAACAATCTTTTAGGCTTTTCAAGGATTTGATAGAGAATTGTGTAATACATTCACACAACGTATGCCACATTCCAAAATCGTAAGATAATTTGAAGCTTGAAATATTCTTTTCATGTGGTACAAAATTTGAAGAAATTCGTTGAAAAGGGCAAACCAAGTCCTTGAAAACATTTGAACATCCAATTTGATTTGCTCCAACCTCAACATTAATAGTTGAGACGTATAGGGCTATTTAGTGAAATATTGAGGAAATAACTTTTACCTGATGTGCTAATTCAGTTTAGGAAATTGTAGAACCAACAACACCATTTTCAAAGATTATAGTATCAATACTAATTAAATTCAAATCAGTAAACTCGTGTTGATCGTTCAAATCCGTAGGCTCTTTCTTCAAATGCTTTTGTCCAATGAGCTAGAATTTTTCTGAATACTCACAGGTTATAAAAGCCCCTCATTTGATGGACACATTAATAATATGAGCTTTGATAAGCTTCCAAGACTATTACAAAAATCTCAAAGTGTAACGACCTATTTCTGTTTTTATAGAAAAGCCAACATCGAAAAATTTTGGGCTGAAAAAGTTTTTGGTAGTAACTTGAGAATTCATAACCTATTTCAGACGAAATCGGAGTCAGTGAAGTATAGGAAAATCAAGTAATGAATGAGAGATCTAATTAATAATTTGATCACACGAGTAGATAACTAAGTCATTAAGAAAGCTGTACCACTTTACGGAATCCTATTCGGGAGAGTAGAACTCTCGAAACTAATATTAGAATGAACAGGTAGTTTCCGTGTGTCATGGATTGAAGGTGTGTTGTAAAATGGAGGTTTGAAACTCAACATTTGACTCTCTATCCCGTACAAACCACCGGGGCGAGAATTATCCCTCCAGGGCGGGGCCGCTATGGTGGGATAGATGCCGCCATAGCGGGCCAGTTGTTAGTTAAGTCGGAAATAGACCCCAAAAACGTCATTATTCTACAAAATTCGTTCTTAAGAGCTAGGAGACGACCCCAGGTGATTTCTTGACAGTTTTCCACTACTTTGGTGCAAAAGGTAAGGTTTTTACTCCCTTAATCCATTTTTTCTATCCGTAGAACTTACATTCTTGGTTATTAATAATTGGGGAAGGGTTTTTGGACTGAATTGAATGGTGGGAAAAGCCCTAGTTGCACCTTAGGATCATGAGTTTGATCTTGGAATATTGGGTTTGTTATAGTCTGGATAATTAGACCTTTTGGTTGTTTATCCTTGGGCATATAAATTGTTTGTAGACCTAGATCAAGCGGAAAGAATTCGAAAAGAAAATATTCAAGTGCCTTAGAGGGATTCCAGCTTTGTTTTGAGGTAGGTGATGGTTTGATTTCTTGTTTGTGTGATGCATGCTAGCAATTGTTTCATTGTAATGCATGTATGTATGTGAATGTTGCACTATTTATCACACCTAATGCAAATGAGTGTGAATGAATGATTGTGACTATGGCTTGTTGAATGGGTCAGATGTTATGTTTCAACATTAATTGGATAAGATGTCACATACCGACATACATATTGGAAGGGGTGTCATGTTTCGACACACTAACTTGGATCTGGTGTCACGATTCGACACACTAACAGTTTGGGTATGGATCCCATGAGAGAAAAATTGACTTGTCATATATATATGTATTATTGAGAACGTGGAATGGTACATTTCTCCTAACATGATAATTGATATAGTATATGTTCGGTATATGCATGTTCACTTTGTTATGACTTCTGGTATATATTTTACTTATTGGAATAACTGCGTGATCCTACCAGTACACCGTGGTTGCGTACTGATACTGCACTTGCTCTGTCTTTATTGAGTATGGGGCATCTTCAAGTAGCTACTGACAAACCTCATTTAGGAGATCACTGATCGAGATCAAATTCAAGGGTGAGTTAACTCTTTCAGAATCCCATGAGTTCTCTATGTTTTAATCCACTCTTTTCAAACTCAAACATCCTAGGTAGATATTCATTTGTTAGTTTTGGGGTTGCACCCCCTTTTCTTAGAATTGTTGAACTTCGGAGTTTTTATACATTGACTTTTAGGTTTTAGAGTTGATCTTCCGCATTAGTTGATTTATTTTATTTAAACATTTGGAGTTCATGGGAAATCTATTTGATTTCTGAATTTAAACCTACTTCTGTATCTTTAAATGTTTAGTTCTTGGGTTAGCTGATTAACATTAATGGTTCTCCCACCGGAGAGTTAGTGTGGGTGCCAATCACAATGGTATAGGCAGTGACACAAAGCCACACCAAATCTAGACGTGAATCATTATAATGATGCTCTATTAGAATATCAGAAACATCTTAATAAAACTCAAATTTCCGAGTAAATCAGTGAAGACTAAAAAGTTGCACAATCAGATCATCATCATGCCTCAAAGTGATGAAATTTAAGCGGATGCTTATGAAGAAATCACATTAATTTCATTATTCATCAATATGTAGCTCTTTCTTTTGTATTAGGGCCAAATGATGAAGGTTTTGTACATTCACTTGTTGAAATAACTTGCGAGTGGCAACCAAAATAAAATATTTTGTCATCTTTTCTTTAGAAATCTCCCACATTTACATTCTCTGTTACGGATAGTTCACACTATAATAGGTTTTAAAATACTCACCAATTCATCCATATGCATAATGAAGGTAAGGAGCTACTTGCAGGAACCAAGTTTGGAGAGGTGAAGATCTCTCTAAGACCGCCATAGATGCTTGCACGAACCAAAACTGAAAATTATTTTTTCATCATAGGCTATTAAGCTTGCAAATTTGAAGATGCTAGAACAAGTACAATCAACCTTCTTGTTTGGAAGAACAAATCTATAGATCCAACATGCAAGGAAAGTCTCCAAATAAGTCTAATCTTTGAGTGATTCTTTCACGCCTTCCTCGACAAAAGAGACACTCTCCTCTTTGACAAAAATTTCATGTCAATATTTACCAAGGGATTGTGATTCATCATTGTCTATGCTCAATTCTTAGAAAATTTTTGTGAAGGCTCGTCATATTTTTTTTGTCCCACAAAATTAAAATTTGGTTCAATCGCAATAGGAGACTTCATTAATGACACATTTTGTAACCGCTAGAAACCCGAAAGAAAGTATGAACAATTTCTGAAGAGGAAAGGATTTTCTTGGTCGTCTACATGGGCCAATTCTTATTCGAGGGAGAAACTTCATCATAAAAAATCCTATGAATAGGAAGGCCTCCGATGGTTCTCAAATCTCATATATATAGGGATAACTCTCCAATGAAATTAGAAAATGTGTTGTTGGATGACACCAATTCTCAAAAAAAGCATGGAGTAGATTCTCATTATATTTATGGTCATATGTGGGCATCAAAACAAAGATAGGATCATATGTTTTGTTGTTGTCCAAAACTTCCTGGTTGAGGGCAAGCACATATTCTCATTCTCAATA
The DNA here is from genome assembly GCF_001406875.1 of Solanum pennellii. Taxonomy (NCBI): domain Eukaryota; kingdom Viridiplantae; phylum Streptophyta; class Magnoliopsida; order Solanales; family Solanaceae; genus Solanum; species Solanum pennellii. Next base: position 12,919,157 of record NC_028637.1, on the reverse strand, counting down.
TCTAGAAGTGTAGCAGATCTAGCCCAATTTCGGAGGAGGAATACGCCGATTGCTAAAAGGTTGTCATCACGGCGGGTAAGACTAGAAGTAATTATATTTTGATGGATGGAGGACTTCAAGAGGAGAACTTTTCAGTCATAACATGGCCTAAGTATTTGTACATGATCTCAAGGCAAGCATATAACGTTTCACAATCCTTGAAACATGTCAGCATTGAAAATCAAGAGAGGAAAACGTTATTAAGAAACACAGAGTTACCTGAGGTTAATTGGCATAGGGGACGTTCCCAAAATTTAATTTGCACAATAGCCACTTAATCTCTTTTGATTTAATTTGTAGGGTTAGGGTCAGAAAAAGTGGGGTTGGATTGTGGGGTCATAGACCTTTTCATTACTTTAAGAACTTGGGGATAGAAAAAACAAGAAAATAAAATATCATTTCATCCCTAACACTTCAACATTAAATAAATGCATCCCTCTAAAAAATTGTATTACAACCACAAAGAATATAGAAAATATTTAATAAAATAGGGTAAACATTTTTCTGGGCAGATAAACTCTTCGTCTTCCACAAATCGCTTTACCGAAATCATCAACCTTCATAAAACTAATCATTCTCCAACACAAGTCTTCCATCTTCCATTATTTAAAACATAAAGAAAAAAGACATCCTATAATCGTTCCTGAAAAACAAAGTGAAGTTTGTCTATTTTTCATCAATATTCTTTCCAAGTTCAGTTGAATTTTTTCAATCTTCTTCCCAAGTTCAGTTAGATCTTTTTTAATCTTCTTCATCTGAAGTATGTTTAATCGTGCTTGCCTATTTGATTTTTTTATTGTGAAAGTGTAGCGAAATTTAGATGTTTGCTTAAAGTTCTGAAAATCTCACCTGTTTTAGTTCATGCTTTTTATTCGGAATCATTATTTACGTTTTGCTTTGGATAATGCGTAGAAATTTATGATTTTTAACTTTGTTAGTTTTTTTTGATTTTTTAACTTTGTCAGTTTTTTTGATTCTCTATGTTTATCTGGCTTATCGATTTGAAAGTTTTTACTGTATTTTGATAGACTTTAATGGTGTTTATGTCAATGACATTTGACGAATTTTGTTTTAATTGGTTTTTGTTTTGCATGTTTTTTTTTAGCATTACTCTATCTATGTTAATAGACTAGAGGTAGATATTTTGATATGAAAATTATATTTTTGTATATAGTACAGTATGGCTAAAACTAGAGGCGACATCGTTTAACAATTTGTTTCTAAGGCTTCTAAAAATAAGAAAAGAAAGGCTGCAAAAGTTTTCAATCATCAAAAAAGAAAAAAAATTGTAGTTGAAGAACCTAAGTCTAACTTGGATTCTGATACAATAGTTGAGATTGACAACTATGAGAACAGTTGTGCCCAGGCTAGTGAAGATGTTGAATCTAGTCAAGAAAAAATTGACAGTGGAGATAAGGAGAGTAGTAAAGATACTCGACATACTGGAGATGAGGATTATGATCTTCTGTTTTGGTAAGTCCTATAATCTAACGACGTGGATGAATGAGTTAGGATCGTTTCCAGCAAAATAATCTGTGAGAGCAAGAATGACTCTTTGTCATGTTTTTAGAAAACTTTAGTTCAAGAAAATAAGTATAATGATTTTAAAGGTACTTGTTTTGGATACTTGAGTCATATTCTAGAATATTTTGAGTTTAATGGACATATGGTCAATTATATGCTGCTGCTACACGTGAAAATGATAAAAATATTTGCATGAGATGTAGTTCTGTGTGAATGATAAGCCTGCTTGTTTTGTCTTAAGAAAATGTTCATTGATTTCGGCGCTAAGTTGCTCTGCATACCCCGGTGATGCAAAATTACAAAAGTACTTCAGAAATGCGAGAAATTTTATTATAAAGTGACCAGAAATAAGAATATCACTGCTACAAAATTGGTGAGTTTTATTAAGGGTACCATATTGGATAAGGAGCAGAAGTTTAAGTGATCTTTAGTTTGGTTCGTCCACTCGATGTTGCTTGCCCATGATTGATCTAAGATTATGGATTCAAACCACATTAAGATGATGGATGATCTAAATTTCTTCTAGAGTTATCCATGGGGAAAGAGTGTTTTGATCTAACAGTGATGTATTTGAAGAGCAAAATTAATTTGAAGAAGAAGAATGAAGTGTACAATGAAAGGATTCCCTCGGGCATTTCTGATAATTATTATCTATTATGTGCTTGATTTATAATTTTTACACTTATATATTTATATAGTATTTCATAATCTCTGTTTATTTATTTGCTATTTTATCAATTTTAGATTTGGATAAATGATATTTTTTCTCATCTTGGTAAGTATGTCAAGAAGTCCTTGGATCCTCCTCTACCCATTTTCCTTTTACTTAGATGACACATGAAAAAGAGCGATAATATTATCGAAGGTGATCCATTTAAGTATAAAGGTATAAATTTACTTATTATTATCTAGCAGCATTTGTAAATTAGTGAATGTCTTGTACTATTTATATATTTAGATTGTGCACTGATACCTCACGCCTAGTGTCCGTGAGACAAAACAAAATTACATGACAACATTAAAGTCATATATGGACGAAGTGAAGGACACAAACAAAATTACAAGAAACTTAGTTTGAAAATAAATATTACCAATAAAATAATAATTTTAGTTAGTCGTTGAATAAAAAATTGCGTGAGAAGGATCATATATACCACTACACAAATATGTCTTTTTTTACAAAGAAAATAAATAATTAATTGATTAATTTTTCACTTCCTTTAGAGGAAAAAAATAGAGATGAGGTAGTTGTTTAACAATATGAGCATATATGAGCTGCTTTTGTAACGAATGGTATATAAGATCTAAATAAAATAGTTGAGGGGTGTATCATACTTTTTTTCCTTTGATCAATTTAAATTTTTAGAGAAAAAAGAAGAAAGAATAGTCTAAAAGGGATCGTTTGATACAAACATTGATAATGCAGGGAATAATCATGCATAGATTAGTAACGCGGGGATTAGTAATGCAGGAATTAGTAATGCAAGGATTATTTTTTGTCAAGTGTTTGGTTCACTACTTTTCACTTAATTTTGTGTTTAATTTATAATTCTACAAAAAATTTCTTTCCTATTATACCCTCGTGTTATTATGAGTGTTTATTTTCATGTAATTGGGTCAAGGTAGATAACCACCGAACCCGATATTTTTTTTAAAGAATTATTTATTCCATTTAAGTAGTTAAAGCAAATCCATATATGCATAAAATTGTTACTATTAATTTTAAGGTATGATGTACCACTAAGAAGATCATTACTGAGATAATGTATTTCTACTTTTTGTTGGTCAAGTATATATATTAAACTTAACATAGATTTAAGACTTCTTAAATTGTTTATACCTAAATCTAATTTTTATTTTTAATTTTAAAACAAATAGTTCAAGTGGGTAATCGACAAATTATCTTGAATATAAAAAAAATCAAGAAAAAAATATTAGTGAAATCATTAAATTACACCAAACGAATTTAGAGAAATAAAAAAAGAACATTTAGAACCATTCCAATATAAATAAAAAGGAAATTAAATTACAAAAGAAATTTAGAAAAAAAATAAGGGGTTAGTTTAGTCATTTAGGGGTATTATCCAAGGATTAGTTATTCCTCCATTTTCTAGGGATAAGATAATAACACATATGATGGATAAACAATCCATGGATTAAATTAAATGAAGTAACCAAACAATATATTAGATGGACTAAATTTTAATCCATGAATTATTCTACGTAATACGGCCTACCAAACGGATCCTAAGAGTAGATGGTGATATATGGGCCTTGACAAAACAATTAAGTTGAATATTCAAAAAGCTTGTTTAGTTAGGATAAGAGTGTTAATTGATGCAAGTCCTTGACTTAAAGGTATCATATATTATTATAAGTGAAAGCTCCCATCTTCAAAGTTGAATTACCATTTAGTCCTTACAATAAATTAAAAATTAACTGAATTTTAATAAACACTAATCCATATTCATATAATCATATCATATACTACTATTTTATTAATTAAATATTAATCATGTCAAAAAGACAAAACTTAATCCAAATAACAAAAAAAAATATGCAAAATCAGCCCAAACATTTGCAACCTTTGAGTTGCGCTTTATTTTATAACTTTTGATAATGCATGCATTTTAGAAGTGTAACCATAACTTTTGAAATGCGTAAAAGTTCATTTACTCAAGGGACTTTGTAATATATCAATACTATTAAATGTGAAATTGCTATCAGAAATATGAGTTTGGAGTTGGTTTTCAATGCAAAACCTTAATGCATTATATCCCTATTAAGGGAAATGAGTAATTTTTTTGTGGATTTTTACCAATTAGAATTTTGGTTGATTCAATTATCTCTAATCTCTTATTTCTTTCTTAATTATTATCATTTTTTATAGAGGAGTATACAAATTGTCATAGTTACGAGGGATTCTTCAGATATGACATTATAAGTAAGTTTTTACTTTTCAAATTTTCATTTTTTGAATTCTCTGATATTTATTTTAGTAATGATTTATAATGTTTTCACCTTCTCCTTTTGTGCTTCTTTAATTATTATTTTTTAATCTTCAATTTAGATATACCGATTTGGAATGTCACATTCAAATTTATATTAGTAAGTATTTTGAAGCTAAACTCACAGGATTTCAACAATTAGGCCTATAAAATGTAAGCCTTTGACATATATTTACATCTATTATTAAAAAAATATCTAATTTTTTCTAATCATTCTGCCTTTTACCTTCTTTTTTTTTTTTTATCACCAATTGAAAAATTAAAATTTGCAGAATACAAAAGAGGGCAATGCAATTATATAATGTCCAGTCACTTTCTAAATGAATACAAAATGGTATTTTATTATTTGGTCTATCTTGAACTCATTTTCTATTACCATATGAGATTAATACATGAACTGCTTGAAATAATTGCCTATACTGTACCTAAAAGATATTTGATTTTAAGTATAAGTTATATTTGATTATATGATTCTACTTATATATTATAATAATATTTTTTTAATTAACAAATTAAAGTAGTTATAATTTTGAAAAAGGCAAAAAGATCATATACATGTAACTTTAATTTTAATAGAACTGTTAATGTCAATAATTACTATCTATTTCACAAATAACTATTCCCTCAATTCAATTTATATGACACTTTTTGTTTGTAGAAATTCTAACTAGGTAAATTGGGACAATAGAAATATAATTTATTTGCAACCTTACACCATTATTGGCATTACTAACATTCATCCTAAAGAAAGACATATATTGATTGAACCGAAGGAGACTACCATTTCTTAAGGATAAACCGCGAAAAACTACTAGAAGTAAAGTATTTCTTGTTAGCGATGTCACTTGTATTCACACATAAATTGTGTTGTTGAAATATAAAAAAAATCAATCAAACGGTAAAGTTGAATATCATTATAGTTTTACCGCTAAATTTAATTGTTCAAATCATACCTAATAATCTTATGCTCATCAATAAAGTCGGTTGAATACACTCACCATTCATCAGTTTAAAGTTGCATTTTCTCCCTTCAATCTACTATAACTAACTTGTAGTAATTCAAAATATTTTAAAAATAATACGAATACACGCAACACACGTGTCCAAAAACTAGTGTAATAAATTTAGTCGAAAATCTCTTCAAATTTTGATGGAACTATTTAAGTCCAGATATGCAAATACGGTGAACCATCAACGAATGTAATTTTGATGAGGTATATTGTGAACCATAAATTAAGCAAAGAAAAGTCTACTATTGTTACATTGGAGCAATCAATCATGAAGAGCCCACATAGTCACTTTCAATCAGATTTTGAATTGACAATTTTATATTCTCAAGTCAGTGAACGAGTCATTCCACAAGAATCCAAACGATTGCAGAAGATATCAAAAGTTCCAAATCACTAACGTTGTTTTTTTATCAATAAAATCACTTTGTGGGCACCAGATATTGCGACTTGGACAGCCATACAGGTCATAACATTTACTTGTAAAACATAAAAGATCTCATATCTCTATGGATTGTAACTCTGTAACTACATACCTCTGCTTTGTCCATCGTGATTCTTTTGAAATAATTGCGCACATTTCAGTCGTATCCATGACAATAGTTCCGACTGTGAGGGAATCTCGCTTCATAAACAACTTTTTCCCTTTTCCTTCTACTTTTAAATAAGGGAATGCAAATCGGTAATTTTTGTAAATGGATCACGAAAACACCTATTCTCATTGGGCGTAAAACTAGCCAACTTTATTCAAATGATTGTCCATCTACAACATAAGGCTCAAGTTTAAGTTTAACTGCTAAACACTCACACTACTTTACAAAACAGAGGAACCAATGAAATGACACCACGATTGTCTTCGATGCTGGCAAAGGCAACAGAGACACCTCTATAGCTTTTAAAGTTTTAGTCATCTTCTTATGCTTAGTTAGTAAGTACTTCATCCTCACAATCAATGTGAGTCACCGATTATTCCCACATTATTTATTTCCTGTCTCAAGATCGTTACTAAGAACTTAACCAACATTCTCTACATCATGTTCTGGTATCTGAATCCAAAATGATACTCCTGTTGTAATCTAAAACTTAACGCCCAGTTGGTTCACTGATAAATTTCGTATGCAATTTATTTTTCTTATCCTTGGATCACCAGAAAGTTGAACTATGACAGTAAACATTTCGGAATAGTACTTTGTATAATATATCAGAATTATTCCCATTGATTAACTATTCGCAAAGATAAACTTAGAATCAGAAAATGTCTGATATTTTAGTGCAGAAACTCAAAATTACACTTCATACCATCCATATACAAAGGCGGTGCCACGATATGAATTTGGGATTATAGTCTTTCTAACACAACTCTCTTTAGGAAGGGCATAATACATAAACATGCACTCTAACTTGGCCTCAGCTAGCATTTGTGCTCTCCAACTTTGGATGTAAACGTCTTACATGACATAATACACGTAAGATGCTATGTAGGACCACAAATTCTCTTGAGCACACAATATGCCAAGATATGAATTACTCGGCTCGATAATCTCCAGAATCAGTTTGACCACTCATTGTGCACAACTTCTGAGAGAATACAATGCTATCGAAGAACATATCAGACAAATCCCTTTGTTAATACTTTTGTTGGACAAACTGTTATGGTTAAAGACTTGGTATCTACTCCCTGAACGCATCATAGAAGGAAAACTACGGATATCCATATAATCTGATTTCGATACAAGAGAATTAATAGGATTTCATTCATGCTTTTCGTTAGTTAACAGTGAAGTTTGCCACACTGACATCATCTGGCAATGATGTACAAGGGAAGTATTTGGCAACAGAAGAAAGCTAATGTCTTTATTTGGTGTGATGGGTAACACTGACATCATCTGGAAGGTTTGCACAAGGAAATGCTATGATTTCTTCCCTAGCACTAACATGGGAGTAAAAGGGGCTGAAACCAAATGAGCTTTTGTGTGCCAAGCTTGTCGAATATGCTTAATATGTCGAATATGATTTCTTCCCTAACATTATATTCTATGCTTATTCCTCGCAACTGAATATGCTGAATTTGTTGAGTCACAACAGAAGAAAGCTGGAAAATATAAAATGTAACAGACACTTGAAGAAACAAAACAAAAATACTTTATGAAACATCACATACTATGAAAGTAAGAGCTTTTATTCACATCCCAGCAATGCAATGGACTTGAATCCTACTAATTTCAAAACTGAAAAATTAAAGTTAAAAGGGTTAAGGATGAAGGAGGTAGAAGTTTTATGGATATATAAAATGTAATCTTCTGAAGGAAAAAAATCAAGTTGAATACCTGGAGGTTACAGACTATACTAATTTCTTTTCTTGTACCTTTTCATTCTCTTAATTTTGTGTTCCAATTCTACATCCATCCTCGAAAACCATGCTGGATATTGAGTTGACAACATTATGTATATTATGGACAGTCCAATAACAAGTCCACAACCGCAACCCATGAGAACCGCCTGCCAATTTATAATTGTTGAATCTCCTTCTTCTTCTTCATGATCTAGCCCATATCTAGTTGTTGCTTGTCGTATCCATTCATCACCGCCACAATCTTTTGAGAGTGGCAATCCACGTAACCCATCATTTCCTTGGTATGAACTATTCTCAAATGTATCAATTTGTTTTCCTTTAGGGATGCATCCAACAAGATGATTGTGAGAGAGATTTAAGATTATAAGAAATGTGAGGGATGCAAGTTGTTGTGGAGTTTCTCCACTGATTTTGTTGGATGAGAGATCCAATGATTCAAATACATATAATTGGTGCAGTGATGCTGGTATGTGACCTTCTACGCGATTATGAGATAAGTTCAACGTACGAAGCCCAACGAGATTTCCAATAATGCCTGGGATATGACCTTCAAATCTATTGTTAGAGAGATTTATGATTATGTTTGTAGTAAGTTCAAGCTCCAGTCTTTTTTGTCGTCACTATAAAGGAATTTGTGTAATATAAATTATACATATCTGCTACATACTCTCGGGTGCCACTTTTCTCACCATTTTTTTTATAACTTCAATTTCTTCATATAATAGCTGGCTGCCCTGGGGGAAAAGAAAAGACTGTAAGAATATTAATTGGTGTATAGAGACCACATCAACAACATTTCTTAGTAAAAAATTCATACAAGTTTGATTAGGTCTTAAATATAACAATAATAGCATTTCACCTTGGCAAATGCAAGAAACGATTATGTTAATTTTAACAATATGAGTTTGTTACAAATAACAATAACAATATAGTATGACGAAGTAACAATATCAAAATTGGGAGTCTGAAATTGTGGGCTATTTGGACATAAAGATAGAGAGATGACTGCTAAAGCATGATTTGATAATCAGAAAAATCTCATATTTGTTTGCATAATGATCAAAGTTTAGTAGGTATTTGATAAATTTTGGTTGGTGATGGTAGTGGTTGAAGTACTCATAGTAGTTCCAACTATGTATATTATATATATCTCTATCCCAAAGTATCTGCAACTTACTTCTTTCTATTACCTAAAATTCATTCATCACTTAACGAAATATATATAAATTGCTTATAAATCACTATTCAACTGTCTAATGTAGCTAAATTAAATAAGCAGCATCATGCCTTTACAAAAAGATAACACATACTAATGAGTTAAGGTTACACGACCCGAAGTTTAAACAAATAAGGCATAAAGTATATATATATATATATATATATATATATATATATATATATATAT
>NC_028637.1:12900085-12909309 GCF_001406875.1 Solanum pennellii | reverse complement strand
ATATATATATATATATATATATATATATATATATATATATATATTGCTCTTTTTGAATCAATGTAAAGTTAAGTTCGCTTTCATCATTTTGAGTCATATGACCGAAAATGAGTGTTGGTATTTGAATGTTGAAATTGATTCTGTCTACTTCCTTCAGAACCAATAAGAGCAGTTTAGCTGATACCACCTGCCCCGGAGTGACATCAAACATTTATCTCGATTGCTATCAAGAATATGGTCACTTGCAATTGAGTTCGGCATATGCATCTGAATTCAAAACGATTCTCCGTTGTAATTTAAGATGAATCACCCAGTTGTTTACTGAGAAAGTTGGTATGCAATTTTTTTCTCATAACAACAAACAATCCAGAATTATACTACAACTGCTCTCTCTGTATAATATATATCAGGACTATTTTGATTGATTAATTGCTCATTCAGTTTGAATATGGAAACTACTCTGAATATCAGTGCATAAGTCTACGTACATTGTGAGGAAAGCTAGCAGCAGAGGTACCGATCTATATTATGCCAATTTGCTTGGTTCAAATGACGATTTGTTCTGTTTCCTCCTTTTGTACTTTGCTTTTGACAAACGTTATATGCTATCATATTACATGCTCCTCTGTGATAGGGAATTTATTTTATAATAACTTTGAGCTACTTTAATTTCTTGACTGCCTTCAATTAGTATTTGAGATAAATCTTTCACATTGAAATTACTTTATGTAATTAAGAAAAAGAAAAGATAATAACTTCATAACTTTATGAGCTCAAAGCAAGCAAATTCATGTCATTATTCACAGGGCAACCAAAACTTTAGATACATCAAAGACTGTCGATCTCAGGCATATTAATATGCCTAAGTTGTCAATAACTGCCCATAACGTTGCTTGAATTGAAAAATGATCTTTACTTTATTAGCTTGATTTTGTGATACTTGCGATGATTGTGTACTAAAACATGTGATTAGAAGTTTAAGGAACTGTTGAAAGAATTGGAGTTGGAACGAAGAAAGAAGGTGAAAAGATGCGCAAGAAATTGACTAAGTGTGAAGACCCCAGGGCTTGGCGTACTGAGAGGCGCATCGCGCCAGCCCCAAAAGTTCAGAAGTGCGCCAAGCGTAAAAGTTCAGAAGGAATTCTTAGGCGCTCTGAGAGGCGCCAGCACCATAAGTTCTACGCCTTCTCTCGGGCCCTCTGAGAGGCGCGACGCGCCACAAAGGAAAAATCTACGGAGTATTTCTAGCGCTTTGCAGGCGCAACGCGCCAAGGTGAACAGGAGCAGTGCGACTTGATGGCGCAATAAGTGGCGCGACACACCACAATTTTTCCGGCTTTTCCAACTATTAAACATTAAATAAGATTCCTTATTTGTGAAGGATTTGTTCCCAACTTTTCCTACTATTATAAATAGATTCTTAGGTCTCCGTTATTAGGGTTCAACTTTTTAATTGGTGTGCAAGAGAAAGAATTCAAGTTTGTAATAGGTTTTGATTTTCTAACTCTTCTAATTTCTGAAAATCACATGAACAATTGTCTTTTGTGGTTTTCCGATAGGATGAATGACTAATCGCCCTAATTCTGGGGTTGTAGCTACGAATCGATTGTTGAACATTATTGGTATATGAATTGATTTTCAGTAGTCAATACAAGTTATCTTTATATTCTTATTTTACTATTTTATACTTGATCACCATAGGACAAATTTGTTGTCTAATCTTAAAATCGAGAGAGGAGAGATTAGATAGACCAGAGAATATAAAGAGTTCGATCCACCCATTAGATTGAGGTGATTAGTGTTTAGAGTGACGGCCCAAACGAACACATTGCTTTACAAGACAGGATGAAATGTAAATGCTCGCTAGTTAGTTTATTTATCTCCCCTCAACGATGTAGTTATATAGCTAATTGGGGTAGGCGACGAGAGGTGTGTAGCCCAATCATACTATCAACCCTGTAAACCAGTAACTTGACAACTAAGATAAATATAAGCCAATAATACGATACATGAGATTTAGTACATGTTGCAGCCCTAGAATTGTCTTTACTTGCTTGAAACATCATCTTTAAGTCGTTCACCTTTACTTAAATTTATTTAGTTATAATTAGTCGTAGTTAATAATCAATCATCAACTCTTGAAATAGTTACCCTTATTGTTAGTTGTAGAATTAAGTGCTAAATATAAATGGATCATAAGTTCTTTGGGAACGATAACACGTTTCGCAAAGAATTTATATTACTTGCGCGACCACGTACATTTGCGTGTATATTGGGTAGCAAAAATGGTTATACTTCATCACCAACAACATAAACTTTAGATGATTATATTATAAAAATTAGACTTTAATCTTGCAATTTTTAAAAATGAAGAAATAAAGTTAAAAGCTTTAAAGATAAAAACTTCATACATATATATAAATAATAATAATCTTCTTAAGGAAAAAGATTAAGTTGAATACCTGGAGGTTACACACTATACTAATTTCTTTTATTGTACCTTTTTCCTCTTGTAACTATTTTGTGTTCCAATTCTACATCCATCCTCAAAAAACATGCTGGATATTGAGTTGACAACATTATGTATATTATGGACAGTCCAATAACATGTCCAGTTAGAACTGTCTGCCAACGTATGATTGCTGATCTCCTTCTTCTTCTTCTTCTTGACATAGCCCAAATGGAGTTGTTGCTTGTGGTACCTCTTCATCACGGCTACAATCTTTTGAGAGTGACAATCCATGTAAAACCCATCATTCCCTTGGTATAAACTATTCTCAAATGTATCAAATTGTTTTCCTTTGGGGATGCATCCAACAAGATGAATATGAGAGAGATTTAAGACTTCAAGTGATTTAAGTGATGCAAGTTGTTGTGATATTTCTCTGCTGATTTTGTTGGATCAGAGATCCAACGATTCATGTACAGATAAATGCGGCAATGATGTTGATATATCACCTTCCAAGCGATTATGAGATAAGTTCAAAGTATGAAGCCTAGTGAGATCCCCAATAATGCTTGGAATATGACATTCAAATATGTTACTTGAGAGATCAATAATTAGGTCTGTAATCAAAACTCGAGGAAGTTCAAGCTCAAGTTCCTTTATTGTCACTATCAAGGAATTCGTGTAATAAGAAGAAGATATATCTTCTACATACTTTTGGATTCCACTGCTCTCACCATTTATTTTCATGGCTTCAAGATTCTAAAAAAGGCTCACCGGTAAATCTCCACTAAATCTATAGGATGAGAGATTTATGACTAGAATTTGAGCAAACAAGTGGTCATTCCTTGAATCTTTTATAGGGCCATTGAATTTATTTGATATCAATATGTTCAAAATCTTCAAATAAGGTAGGGCTCCCTGTTGGGTTTTGAGAGGTGTGAATGAAAAATGAAGAGTTGTGATTTTTGTAAAGAGTTGCGACTTTTATGAAAAGTTGCGACTTTTATGAAAAATTGCGACTTTATGAAAAGTTGCGACTTTTATGAAAAATTGAAAATTTTATGAAAAGTTATGACTTTTAAGGAAGGTTGTGATCTTTCCTAAAGATTGTGACTTTTTCAAAGGTTTGTGACCTTTCCAGTAAGGTATAATAAGAATCTTTTCGCACTACCCTTTGTTTTCTATAAATTGAGGGATTTCCTCTCATTTTAGTTGAACTAATTTTCTGGACTTCGTCTACTAATACTAAATCTAGTAACCTAAGTGTACTTTGCTTCTGTTAAGTGGCTCGCTGACATTAGCATTTTGGGTACCAATACACCGGTGATTGAGATCATTCTATCCTGGAGGACATATTCCAAATCAAACCTTGGGTACTAGAGGGGAATAATTTTCTTAAGGGGATATTGTGCATTTAGTGGGCTTGATCTTCATTCTGTTTTTCCAGATTCTGGTATGTGTTAATGATTTTAAATTTGTGAATTAATATTTGTTCTTCTGTTCTTCACTGGTTCATTAAACTCTGGTAATTTTGTATTTTTGCGAAGTTTGTGGAATCAGTAAGATTCTTTAAACACGGATTGACAACAATTCTTTTTTATGAAAAATATTTCGTATATTTTTCTAATCTGTTTCTGATTCTAGCTTCTCTAGTAGTTTTAATTTTCTAGTTGTGAAAATGTTCTTAAACTTTGTTTTCTTACAAAGTTCTTCAAATTTTTGTTCTGCGTATGTTAGGAATACAAGATGAACAACATTTCCAACCATTTAAGAAATGTGTCATTCAATTCATTGTTACCTAAATCAAGAACTTCCAAATATTTGCAATTGATCCCTCTAGCTTATTTCCATCAAATTTAATGACCATAAGTAGGTTTCCTATACTAAGAGTAGTATTAATTGTCCCGCTAAGACTATTGTTGGTTAAATCCAAAACCCAAAGTCCACTTATCTCCCCAAAACATAGTGGGATTGTGCCCTCCAAATTATTGATGTTGTAGAGTTTTCAGATTGCAGATGGTTGAAGCAATCTGTCCACTGAGATTATGTGAAAGAACAAGATCATATAGATCGCGCTGGTTTAGGAGTGACTTTGGACCTGAACTCCTTAATGTTTCCACTGAAATGGTTATCACTCAACTGTAAATCAGTTAGTGAAGGGAGGGAGAATATACATGATGGTATATTCCCATTCAACTTGTAGGTTTTTCATACCACTTACATTAGAAGGAACCAGACCAGTTATGGAATTTGATGAAAAATCTAAGGATTCAAGTTGAGTCCAGATTTTGTTAAAGGATAAGAACTCAAGCTGGCCATCAAAGTTGTTAATTCCAAGTGATAACAACCTGAGCTTTCCAAATCTAAAGAAATCAGAAATGGGTCCTTCAAGATGGTTATAACCAAGGTCCAAAGCTTTTATGTTGGTGAGATTCCATAGAGGTTTAGGAATAGATCCTGAGAGATTACAAGAAGCTATTCTTGATGTACACAGTAAAGTTAGATGACCAAATGATTCAGGTATCCTACCAGTAGCATTCACACCACTCAGATATAACTCCATGAATAATGCACTACTATTCCATTTGGATGTGGGAAACCTAACAGTTAGCTGGGGATTGAATGATAAATCAAGAGATTCCAAGTTCGAAAGGTGAAAAACTCCTTCAGGAAATATCCCTTATATATGCGTGTCTCAAAGTCCTAGATTTGTTAAATACGAAGAGAATTTCAGAGGAATGGTGGAAGAGACGTTCACAGAGATAAGGTAGAGCTCTCTTAATTGGGTCAAGTTCTTAAAGAGCAGTTCAGAATTGTGAGGTTCGAATTTAAGCCCATATGAGTCACTCCGGATGCGAAGAACATGTAATTTAGAAAGACAAGAGATTTTTGCTAGGATTAGACCTGTAAAACTTGACGACGACAGATCAAGATGTGTCAAACTAGAAAGTTCGCCAAATTTAGGTGAAATGAGTGATCCGGAAAAATCATTAAAAGACAAATCAAACCATTTGAGATTGGAGAGCTCAAAGAGGCTGTTGCAGAAGCCGAATATATAAAGAGTGATGGAATCACAACTGCTATATCTTAAGGTAGCTAATAAATAGTAAATAAGACAACAATAAAAGGAACACCAAAAATTAACGAGGTTCAGAAAATTTTTGTTTCTTTTGCCTATTCCTCGGGTAAAACCAACCGATATTTATTTTACTCCAAAAGAGTATAAGTATATTACAAGAGAGAAAGAATAACAAATTCCTTAAGAGATGAAAAGGAAAATAAGAGGTGTATTACAAATGAACTAGGAGCTACCTATTTATAGGATTGAATTCTTCCTATTGATGTCATCCATGAAATCGTGTCAAAATGTTAAGATTTACCTTGTGAAACCATTTTATGGTTCACCTAAATTTCACCTACAAAAGGTGCTATTTTGACTTTTATACCAATGAAGAATTATCCTCCTAACTATGAAATCATCACATTATTTCATCTTTGAATCTTGTCAAATTTAACAAATCTCCACCTTGTCAAGATTCTTCATTTTCAACTTTCTCTCAACAACAATTTTTTATTGTGTCTTTAACCTCAATCTTCAATGTTCAACAATGTCGATAAAGTGCAAACAATGTTGAAACTTCACCGCAATTACCATTTTTTTAACATATCGGCATGATTATCCATAGTATGAAATTTCTACACTATAACTCCACCATTTCTTGATGTCTCGTATGAAATGATATCGGACGTCAATGTGCTTCGTCCTTGCATGATAAACTTGGTTCTACGCTAATTCAATAGAACTTTTACTATCATAAAATATTGTGATTCCTTCTTGTCCAATACCAAGCTGTCTAAGCAATTCTTGAAGCCTAACTGCTTCCTTCGCAGCCTCTATAATTGTCATATCCTCTGCCTCAGTGGATATGACAATTATTGCAAAGTAGACTTCCGATTAACTGGTGCGTTTGCAATAGTGAAAACATAACAAGTAGTTGATCTTCGTTTGTCCAAATCACCTGCATAATTTGAGTCACAATATCCAACAAGATATTGACTATCTTTCTGCTCGAACACCAAGCCAACATCCACAGTATTATGAATATACCGTAAAATCCATTTTACAGCCTGCCAATGATCCTTTTCAGGATTATGCATGTATCTGCTTACAACTCCAACAACGTGTGAAATATCTGGCCTTGTGCAAACCATTGCATACATAAAGTTACCAGCAACATTCGTGTATGGTACTCTTGACATATATATTTTCGTTCAACTTCATTCTTTGGTGACGTAGGATCACTAAGCTTAAAATAAGGAGCAAATGGAGTGCTAACCGACTTTATTTTCTCATTCATACCGAATTGGTTTAATACCTTCTTCAAGTATTCTTTCTGAGATAAATGGAGTTTGTTTTAACGTTTATATCTTTTTATATCCATGCCAAGAATCTTCTTTGCCTCACCCAAATCCTTCATCTCAAACTCCTTTCTTAGTTGAATTTTTAGCTTCTCAATTTCCTCTTGACTTTTAGAAGCTATCAACATATCATCATCATATAGGTATAGATATATAAATAAATCCTCTTCAAGCTTGTACAAATACACACAATGATCGTATTTACTTCTTATGTACCTTTGCTGCAACATAAATTTGTCAAATAGTTTATACCATTGTCTAGAAGATTGTTTCAATCCATACAACGATTTTCAAGTTTTGACACCATATGTTTCGTTTCCATGAATTTTGAATCCTTCTGGCTGAGTCATGTAGATTTCCTCTTCCAAGTCTCCACGTAAAAATGCAATTTTTACATCTAACTGAACTAGTTCCAAATTCAATTGTGCTACCAAAGCTAACAAAACTCTAATGGAGGAGCGTTTCACAACTGGAGAAAATACCTCATTATAGTCTATTCCCTCTTTTGGAGTGTATCCTTTATCAATCAATCTTGCTTTGTATCGAACATCTTCTTAGTTAGAAAATCCTTCTTTCTTTGCAAATGCACATTTGCACCCAATTGCCTTCTTGCCCTTCGGGAGATTGGCCAATTTCCATGTATGATTCTGATGAAGAGACTGCATTTCTTCATCCATGGCAATCCTCCACTAATTTTCTTCTAAACTTTGGACTGCATCTTCATAAGTGGTAGGAATGTCATTGGCTAAAATTGAGTCTACACAAGCCACCATATCTACGAATCGAAACAGGTTTTCTTATTGTCCTTTTTGGCTTGCTGGTTGCTATTAATTCAAGTTGTGGTTGAGGTTCTTGAGATGAAACCTCCCTTTCGACTGGCTCTTCTTCTTGAGGAAAATCTTCTGTTGTTTCCTCATTTGATCATGTGTTTGGAAAATTATCTTTCCCTCAAACTCCACCTGCGCTTTGAAGTACCATCAGTTTGTTTGACTTTCTTAACGGTTACCTTATTTGTCAAGGAAGATTCATCAAAGGTAACATCCCTACTGAAAATAATCTTTCTTGTCTCTGGACACCATAAACAATATACTTTGACTCCAGAAGTAATTCTCATAAATAAAGCTTTCTTTGATCTTGGGTCCAATTTTGACTCTCTTACATGATAATATGCAATTGAGCCAAATACATATAAAAATCTATGATCTTCAACAGGTTTTCATAACACTTTCTAATGGTGTCTTCCCACCTATAGCAGCGGATGGTAAACGATTAATGAAGTGGCATGCATATGTTATTGCCTCAACCCAAAATTCTTTTCCCAAGACAACATTGGACAACATACATCGAACCTTCTCAAGCAAAGTTCGGTTCATGCATTCAGCCACTCCATTCCATTGTGGTGTATTTCTGACGGTGAAATGTTAACGATGCCATTTTCCTCACAATTTTTTTGAAAAAGATCATTTTTGCATTCTCCACCATTGTCTGTGCGAAGACACTTGATCTTTCTTCCACTTTGAGTTTCTATCACCGCCTTCCATTTGAGAAAAAATCTCAATACTTCATCTTTGTTTTCATCGTATACACCCACAGTCTTTGGGAAAATTCATCAACAAAGGTTACAAAATAGTTTTCCCACCTAATGAAGGTGTTTTGGAAGAACCCCAAACATCTGAATGAACATAGTCCAAAATACCTTTAGTATTATGGTTAGTTATTCCAAATTTAACCCTTGTTTGCTTTCCCTTGACACAATGCTCACAAAAATGCAAGTTGCAAGTTTTAAATCATTTTAGAAATCCTTGATCTGATAAAGTTTTCAAGGATTCCTTGATCTGATAAAGTTTTCAAGGATTTTTCTCCAACATCTCCCAAGCACATATGCCACAACCTAGTCATTTCTGCCTCCTTGTCGTCATTAGATGTTTTTGTCGCTATCTGATACGCTCAAACTTACTTCTCAAATAAGAAGTAAAGCGGTCGTGTCAAGTAAATAACCCAACTAGTGAGGTTGGGATCGTTCGCACGAGGAAAATAGTCTAGACTTAACTTTAACTTGTTATTACTATTGTTCGGTCAATGACTTTCTTGGTAAGTAAAAACAATAAAAGGGGGGTTTGTATTTCTAAATGAATAAAAATAACTAGCGAAATTGAAAGAGACACTTAACAGCTTTGAATATTGGAGTTTAATCAATTAATCAAAGTAACTAGGGTTTACGTGTTCCCCCAGGTTCATAACTTGATAATTCTAACTATAACAATTCTTTCCTAGTATCTTGCATGCAAAGTGATAAGTTATGTATTTCTAAATCCTTGGTCCGGCATCTAGAAAATCTCACTCCGCACCTTGGTCC
>NC_028637.1:12894822-12896337 GCF_001406875.1 Solanum pennellii | reverse complement strand
GAAGGGGCGGAAGTGCCTGGGGGCACGTACTCAGGGTCACGCTCATCATCAGAGTCGATGACCATGCGGGCAAACGGGGCGACAGACTTTGATCGCCCGCGTGTGTAGATGCGGTCTTGCTTGGGTGCCATAGTAGATAGTACCTGTAAAGGATTGATATTAGTATGAGTAGTGGCAAACAAGACAGGCAAAACCATACGAAATAAAACATTGAAAATAGTGTGTCATTGCTATTGAAACTGTATCACACGACGGGCCTGGTGACGGCTCGTCGTGGCTATGACGGACCGTCATGAGGTCCGTCGTGTTTTACTTAGTCTATGTATATATAAAGAACCCTGAAGGAGAGTCTCTGACTAGCATGACGGTATATGCAGGACGGACCGTCACAGGTACGACGGTCCGTCGTAGGTGTCCGTCGTAGGACACTTAAAAAAACTACGGAGACCCTTAGCAGAGGGGTCTCTGACCATCATGACGGTCGTGCAGGATGGACCGTCGTGGCTATGACGGTCCGTCACATGTGTCCGTTGAAGGACACTTAGAAAAAGTGAGAGACCCTTAGAAATAGGGTCTCTGACAACTAGAACGGTTGTGCAAGACGGACCGTCGTGAAGATGACGGTCTGTCGCATGTGTCCGTTGGGAAACACTTGGGAAAAAATGAGAGACCCTTAGAAACAGGGTCTCTGACAAATGGAACGGTTGTGCAGGACGGACCGTCGTGAAGACGACGGTTCGTCACATGTGTTCGTTGGGACAGGGTGCTAGGGCTTTTGGAACGGACCCTACGACGGTCTGTCGTGGGTACGACCGTCCGTCATCGGGGTCTCGTTCTGAATAACAGTGACAGAACTGGGGGTACCCCATGCATCCCCGATGAACCCACATGGTCTTGTAGTGTTTTGGACCTACATTTGTCTATCCCAACTACCTAGGAAACTAGCAATGCAAAATCACCTATGTCTAGGGTTGTCAACATGGCAAATTCGAACATTTTGAACCTAGGTTTAGACATAATCATATAAAGGAAACAACATACTACGAAGAACTAAGCTAAATGCTAACTAGTAAACAAAAAGGCAAGATAAATGAGTATAAATTTAGAGACACATAACTTAGAAATGGAGAAAAGCAAATGGACAATTACTCAGTTGGCAAGGTAGACACCTACAGCAGCAACTCCGACTAGTAGATTAACACTTTTAGGGCTTTGGAGAATTTTGGGGGAACAATGATCGAGGGGGAGAATATGGAAGTTGAAAAGAGAGGGAAGTGGGAGGAATAATGAAGTAATGGGGTGAAATGAGGGGTTGGGGGGTTTAAACGGTCTGATTTTGAAAAAGGCCCAGTCGGGTTGGGTCGGGTATAACTCATTAATCACGCGACGGTTCCCCGACGACAGTCCGTCGCAGTTGTGACGACCCGTCGTTGGTTCCGTCGTGTGTGCCCTAATTTCAAAATAGCAGAAAAACGTACCTGGTACGACGGATGCATACGACGGTCCGTCGCAGGC
>NC_028637.1:12871617-12890593 GCF_001406875.1 Solanum pennellii | reverse complement strand
TTGCTGGAAATCTGCCAAAACGCGGCTGGGTCGACGGACCACGCGACGGACCGTCATGGTCACGACGGACCGTCATGGACTCCGTCGTCCCATACTTTGCAATTTCTTCTGCTTCTCTCTTAACCACCCTCGACGGCAAGTATGATGGACCGTCATAGGCACAACGGTCCGTCGAGGGTCTTCGTTTCAAAACACTTCAACTCTTGGAATCTGGGTACTGGGATTACTTCTCTGAACTCCATAACGAACTGCAGGACGGACCGTCATAGCCACGACGGACCGTCACAAGCTGCCTAACCCCACACTTGGTCAGACTTCCCCATCTTCCTTCAGCAGCTTCACTACGCTGCCACCTACGGACCGTCACAGGCGCGACGGACCGTCACAAGCTCCGTAGGTGGTCTCTTCTGCATTTTTTTGCTCAAAATCTCCGCATTCATCTTTGGACAGATTTCCTGCAAAACAAAGAGAAACTTATATAAAAATTAGCACAAAAAGGCTTTCGGACACACTAAACTTAAGGAAAAAGTATTAATTATACCGTGAAACCACGGTATATCACTATCCTAATAATTTTTCTACCCTTGATAGTGGTACATGTTATTGTTTCTTCGAATTACCTTCATTACCACCAGTGCGCCATGAGCATATTCTCATTACACCATTATCTGTAATGACTTTGAATCCCTTTGACTCTAGGCTACAACAGAAATGAGATTCTTCTTCGAATTCGGTACATCTCGAACATATGTTAATGTTCTTCTCAATCCATAATGACTCCTCAACCGAATTGAACCAACACCATATGCGGTGATAGGATTATTATTTGCGGTGTGAACAACTCCACATTCTCCTTCTTTTAAATCAACAAACCAGTCTATATTGGGACACATATGATAGCTATAAGCTGAGTCTATCAACCATACATCAGATAATTTGGATGGAATCTATTGTAACTAGCGAGTAATCATAGCCATCACAATCATCCACATTTGATTCCATGATGGTTTTCCCATTATTTGGTTTGACTTTGCTATTCAACTTTGGGCAGTCTTTCTTCCGGTGCCCTTTTTCTCGGCAAAAGGCACATTCATCTTTGCTAAGTCTGGATCTTGACTTGGATCTCCCTTTCTTCGTTCTCATATGATTTTGAGAACGACATCTCAAAATCAAAGTTTTTGATTCTCCTCCCTTTTTTCTCTTTTTTTTCTCAACTATATAAGGCAGAAAAAACATCTTTGAATGATACTTCATCATTCCCATGCAATAGAGTAATTTCAAGATGCCTGAACTCATCGGGAAGTGAACTTAACAACATTAAGGCCATATCTCCATCCGTAAAAGTCACGTCCATATTCCACAAATATATAGCCAACTTATAAAGGTTTGTGATGTGATCATTTGATTGTGCAACCAGAAATATAAGTGAAGCGTAACAACCTTCTTTTCATGTAAAGTTAATTTTGACTATTTTCTTCAAGAATTTCTCCTCCAATGAATTCCATAATTTATTTGGAGATGTTTCTTTCGTGTATGGATACTTTTGTTCCCTTGCAAGGTAAGATCGAATGGTACCGCAAGCAGCACGGTTGATAATCTTCCAATCTTCTTCTCCTACATCGTCTGATTTTTTTTCTTCTATGGAAATATCTAGTCCTTGTTGAAAAAGAACATAAATGATCTCGCCTTGCCACCAGTTAAAATTTTCAACTGCAAATTTCGCATTTGACACAATTCATGTCATAAGGGAAAATGCCAATGATGACATATTATTGACATACGATGTAGACTCATCATTTTTCTTGTCTCCTTTTTTGCTACAAATACTGTTCACTATCTAACAATGCAAAGACCAAAGTAAATCTTTTTCTAATATGGAAGTTCAGACCGTGCTGCAACCACATAGCATACTCAGATAATACATTGGATCTGATGCTAATTGTTGCAGAAGACGAATATATAGAGAGTGATGGAATCACAACTGCTATATGTTAAGATAACTAATAAATAGTAAATGAGACAACAATAAAAGGAACACAAGAAATTAATGAGGTTTGGCAAAATTTTGTTTTCTTTGTCCTACTCCTCGGACACAACCAACCAATATTTATTTTACTCCAAAAGAGTACAAGTGAAATATTACAAGAGAGAAAGACGAACGAATGTATTAGGATATGAGAAGGCAAATGAGAGGTGTATTACAAATGAATTAGGAGTTACCTATTTATAGGAGTGAATTCTTCCTATTGATGTAATCCATGACATTACAATTTGTCAAAATGTCAAGATTTACCTTGTGAAACCATTTTATGATTCACCTAAATTTCACCTACAAAAAGTGCTATCTTACCTTTTGTACTAATGAAGAATTATCTTCCTAACTATCAAATCTTCACATAAATTCATCTTTGAATCTTGTCAAATTTAACAGAGGCAACTGTTGGAATGAAATGTGCCTCGAAGTTGGCTGCAACTGAGACCAAGCTTAATCACTCGTCATGTCGTCTCGTCACACTTGACTCCATCGCATGAACTACAATATGTGCTCCTATTGAATTTAAATGTTTTAGGATATTAATCACTAGAAGAAACATCAAGATTTATAGTAAACATGATGTTGAATTGATGAAGAGCAAGGGCTTGATCATTGGGTTACAAATTAGGCAAAGATGAGGAGAAAACAAGTTGACAGAGAAACGTGTATAGCAGAAGCAATGTAGGTTTTCCGATGCCCATTTTCGTGCTTCAAAATATATATCAAAATTACTAAGTTCTTAAATTCTTGGTTTGTGTCTCTATTCATTAATTTTGATTAGGTTTTTATAGCACATAGCAAAAGGCAGTTCCCTAGGCAGAGTGTCTGGTGATGTTCCAATGAAAAAGAAAAGTTTATAAGAGTATTTGTTGGTGCATAGACCTTGACCAAAACATTTTCCAATTTGATTTGGTCATATGCACAAATGTTACTTTTTCTTTGGAAAAAAAAGTCTAATATACCCCTTGTTATATAAGTGACTCACATAGGCCCCTGCCATTATAAAAGTTGTTCACATGAACCCTTTTCATCTAATGGTAGTGAAAACATCAATGTCAATTTAAAAAAAAAAGAATTCATGTAGATGTATATATGATCCTTCTAGCAAAATTCAGAGTATATTTAATCTTTCTGACTAATGTTTTTTTTTACTTCTTTGATACAACGTGTAATTTGATTTTGTAATATCTCCCTTATAGATCTATTTGCTTATGATTATTCTAGTCTCTTGTTCTTATTTAATTTTTCTCCTTTCATTTTTTGTGTAAAAATATGAGAATAAAAAAGAAAAAAAATTGTGAATGGAAAAATGAGAAAACACAAGTTTATCCAAAAACTATTTTTTGGGTAATCTATGATAAGTTTTACAAGTAAATGATTGAGAAATAAATTTTCTCATTAAAATAATAGACCCAACAACTATTTTTTTCTTAAAATAAAATAAAAATATTTTAAAATCAGATTTTCATGCTGTTTCACACCAGAATGTATTTTACAAATAGGACGTCACTTTGCTTGTGCACTAAGATTGTCACAGAAATTTACTGTGAAGACAATGTCGTCTATAGTGTACCTACTCAAACTGGTTTTCCTCATCCAAGACTATGTTTTGTCACCAATTGGTAGACGTTTAGCTTGTTAGTGAAATTACTTGGTATGTATTAAACTATTGATAAATGAAAACTAATATCTTTTCTTGCGCTTTTTCATTCTCGTAAGAATTTTGTGTTCCAATTCTACATCCATCCTCGAAAAACATGTTGGATATTGAGTTGACAATATTATGTATATTACGGACAATCCAATAATCAGGCCACAACTGTAACCCATGAGAACCGCCTTCGCCTGCCAACTGATCATTGGTCAATCTCCTCCTTCTTCATCTAGATCAACTGGATCGTCGTTTGTGGTACCCCATCATCACCACCACAATCTTTTGAGAGGATAAATCCATATAGTCCATCATTCCCTTAACTATGACCTAGTTTCTCAAGAGAAATATTGCCTTAGTCCGGCATAAGTTGTGTAGTATGTAATTTACAAGGCAAAAGTTTAGATAACATAAGTTCTGTAGGAATAATTATGCGTATTTTATTTCAAAAAGATCTAGAGTTTGTTCAGATAATTAGTACTTAAACATGTTCCATAAGCAAGAAACTTATTATGTGAAAAGAAGAAGAAATCATCATCAATTTGATTTGAGCTCTGCTATTGAGAATTAGGACTAGAAATTGGGAACTCTTTATAGTACGAGCCTTGCCTATAATTTTAACCATTTGTTGTAACACATGTATTTGATGCAATGGAGCAGATTTGCATATGGAATGGTATGATGAATTCGGGGTTGCAACAAAATGAGATTGCCTTCGTGGCAGTTCTATCAGCTTGTGCGTGTGCCAAGCTTATCGATTTCGGTTCTAATTGTTTGAAGCAATGTCACATGAATTCAGACTTGAAGCTAAGATGAAACATTGTGGTTGTGTGGTTATCCACTACAGGAAGCATACGACTTAATAAAGAAGATGCTACTATCTTTGGTGCTTGTAGAGTTGGGAAATGAAGTAGCACAACTATTGGTTGAGTCGCAACAGAAACATTATGGGCGTTATGTGCAACTTTCAAGCATTTATGTTTGGCAAACTGAGGTGGGAAAAAACAATGTTAGATCCTGAACTACACAAGGTTTATTTAGTAGAGTTGATAACTGTAATAGCTTTTATTTGTAAAATTGTCGATGATCCTGCATCGTGATGACTCACCTCTACTAGGATTTAAACCTTAGTATCCAAGGTTGTTTCTCCAACTTTTCAACTGCTACACCAACTCTATTGTGTTCGCAGTTATTCTATATTGATCAACACCGAGGAATACTTTTTCTATTTCAATGTACACGAGAATTTGGAATTGTTTTAGTATTTTTAATGTGCTTACTATTGATCCCTTTGCATTCTATGAAATTCTTTGGTTTTTCCTTGCAATTGGATTTGTTGAGTCATAACAGAAGAAAATGTGAACACTTAATGAAACAAAACAAAATCACTTTATGAAACATCACTAACTATGAAAGTAAAAACTTTTATTCACATCCCACCAATCCAATAGTCTTGAATCCTGCAATTTTCAAAAGATGAAGTATTAAAGTTAAAATCTTTAAGGATGAGTTTTATGGATTATATAAAATATAATTTTCTGAAGGATAGAGATTAAGTTGAATACCGTGAGATCACATACTAATATTGTTTCTTGTCCTTTTTAATTCTCGTAAGAATTTTGTGTTCCAATTCTACATTCATCCTCGAAAACCGTGCTGGATATTGAGTTGACAACATTATATATATTATGGACAATCCAATAACAAGTCCACAACCGTAACCCATGAGAACCGTCTGCCAACTTATAATTGATGAATCTCCTTCTTCCTCTTCTTCTTCATCTAGCCCAAATGGAGTTGTTGCTTGTGGTACCCCTTCATCACCGCCACAATCTTTTGAGAGTGGCAATCCGTGTAGCCCATCATTTCCGTGGTATGAACTATTCTCAAATGTATCAAATCGTTTTCCTTCCTTTGGAGATGCATCCAACAAGATGATTGTGAGAGAGATTTAAGACTTTAAGTGATTTGAGGGATGCAAGTTCTTGTGAAATTTCTCCGCTGCTTTTGTTGGAGGAGATATCCAATGATTCGAGTACAGATAACTGGTGCAGTGATGCTGGTATGTGACCTTTCAAGAAATTTTGAGATAAGTTCAACGTACGAAGCTCAACGAGATCTCCAATAATGCTTGGGATATTACCTTCAAATCTATTCCTTGAGAGATCGATAATTATGTTTGTAGTCAAAACTCGAGGTAGTTCTAGATCCAGTCCCTTTGTCGTAACTATAAAGGAAATTGTGTAATAGCGATAATACATTATCGACACCCAATTTTGACCCTCCTCGATAGAAATTAATTAGCGAGTTTCTTCAATGTCGAATAACTTGAAATTATTTATTTTATAAAATTTACTGTTAAATTTTGATGGTTTATACGCTTTATATAATTTTTATATTTTTTATATATTCGAAAATGATCTCAATTTTTTTTTTTAGTTTAGTAAGTCAGGTTTATATTTTTGAAATAATTACTTTAATTAAGTTAATTATTTTATTTTGTTAATATTAAGAAGCTCGTTAATTAACTAATATTAATTCACCCTATTTATATCCTAGTCGGATCTTCAAAAATCAATTCTTTTGGTTACATCTTTAATCCGTTTTATTTTGTTGCAATTGTAACCAAATCTCTTCAACTCATTTTAAAGACCAAAGTTTTTGGGCCTTTATTTCGGCCAAGTCATCCAATTCAATAAACCCTCCATTCCATTTGCCTTTGCCACAAGGGAATCCAATTTTCTAGCAGCAAATACGATAGGTACAAACCCAATTACCAACGCCTCAGCCCACCTTCTCCTTATTCCGACCCGGCCTATTTATTTTTTACCCCTAAGAAGAAGCAGAACGGGTGCAGCGCCCAGATGCTCCAACATTCTCTTACAGCGATACACATTAACATTGAAGATGCAAAGACTCGTGAATGGGTACTAGCGATGCCCGACGCGCCTCCACTTTCCTCACGTGAAGGCAATTTCACAGAAGGCGTCATTTTACACGGAAAAGGCGAGCAAAATAAACGGAAGTTTCAGGGTGTGAACGTGAAAGCTGTCATCGTCCTTCTGCTTGTCCATTACTGTATCTGCACAGTTGCTTTTGACATTGCAGAATCGTTCTTGCTTGCACAAGATCATGCCACGCCTCACCTAAAGGATAAGAGACCGATCCCAGCCGTCTGCATCGCTCCCCTTTTCCGGGTTTTAGTGGATTTGGCAGATTTTTTTGTCCTTGCAACAGCTCTTCCCGTCCTCGAGGAGAAATTTTTGAATCCTTGGGAATACCCGTTCTACCCTTTTCCCCCAAATTCGTGAACCCTAGATTTTTCTATATATATGCTCTTTTCTTTCCTGTTGAAAAGGGGAGGATTTTTTTTAAAAAAATTTTGAGAAAATATTGAGAAGAACTACAGAGCTTCTTTTGGGAGTCAAAAATAAAGACTGGAAGAAAAGTTGAAACAAGAATATACACTAAAATTCAGCTAGTGTTAGAAAGGAGGAAAGCGTACGAATCGGCTAGCTTTTGAGATTTCGGCCTAGTCTTTTGTTTTTGTTGCTTCTTGCGGCTCGTCGGATCTCTTAGAGCCATATATTCTGCTGGAAGTCAGCTTGAGTCCGTCACATCCCTTTTCGCTGCCCAGGAGATGGTGACGACTTCATCTTTTATCTCATTTGGTTTCATTTCTTCCTTTTTGACCTTTATGCCTGTCGAATGTACATATATATTAGTTCGAGATTGGTTTCCCCTGGTGAATGTTTCAAATGCTCCTTACATTCTGTTTCTTTTGAATGTGTGCTATGGAGATCAATGTTTGGTTGTATCGTTATCGATTTTCATGGATACCTTTCATGTTATAGCATTGCCTGTTAGATTAAGTTTCTTTCCTGGAAATTTTTCTTAACAAAATAGGCACTGCATCTTTCTCTGCTTAAGTTTGTCCCATTTTATTTTTTATTTTTTTTAAATTCTCTTATTTTATTTTATTTTTTTAAAAAAATCATATAGAAGTAAGAAGGTATTAGTTTAGCTCGAAATTTCATTAACACTGTGTTGCTATTCATTCCGTGCATCGTCTTATAAATCGATATTATGTGTTTTGGTTCTTCGCGATTCCCATTCCGAAAATATGCCTTGCTATCGTGTCAATCTTCCCTTTTTTTCGCTTATGACTTTTTTTTGACAAAATATGAATAGCCATTTGGTTATAAAAGAGGGAGCTAAATAAAAGTTGAGTTACTACTTGAATAATCGACATCTACTCCATTTTTTAGTCATGTTTGTTCCTCTCATCGTTACATTTGTTTGAACATCTCTTTCTGTAGTTGGTTCTTGTTTTGGGCTGAGTGTTATCTGATTACTTGTTCCTAAAAGTTTTTTTAATGTCCTCTATGGGGCACCTAAAGTATACCCTTCTAAATTCGTCACTAGCAGTGGGTTTAGCTAGTGATATGAGTTTCTTGTTTTGCTTGTGATCAATTCATATAATCTTTAGAAAGGGAGTTAAAGCGTTTGGGGATGATCATTTCTTCATGCGCTAATTCGTCTGGTATCTTAATTTCAGTAAATTAGTTAATTGGTTTTTAGCATATTTTATTTTATTGTCTGGGAAGTGCACTTAGATGAGCATGTTTACTCGGCATGCCTACTATTTGGTTTTGGTTGAGTGTGTTTTCTTTAATGTATGAGATTTTAATGAGTTATTACATGCCTATCATAAGCAAGTTCCAATAGATTGCGAGGGTATGTCGGTTTTTGCATTCTGTCCCTTTTTTTATAGTCTTTCTATGGTGTCTAGATTAGTCTCAAGTTCTTTACTTTATCTCCATTCGAGTTTGCTGTCATGTAAGCATGTTGACTACTCTTTTTGCTACCTGTAATATTGTGATGGCATTTATTCACCATTTTGCTTTGTCTACTGGAAATCATAGGATAATATACCTTTTTTTTTGTTATGTTCGAATCCTCCCCTTGTTTGTCTTTACTGTTAGATGGCCACAAAAGAGACCCTATATTTAATCCGGTTCGACATGTTCGCTAATCAAGGTGTAGTGACCCTTTGTTAGTATGGTATGCTACCAATTGTTTGCTACTTTATTCAATTTCAAATTGATTGGGTTGTAAAACTGGTAAGTAGCTAAATGATTATGTACTGGTTAGTAGCTAAATAATTATGTATGTGGGCGAATATAGTGAGGGGGAAACAAAGTGAGGGGAAATATAGTGAGGGGGAACACAGCTGGAGTGGTGTTTGAGACGATTGTTTGTCATCATCAAAAAGGGAGAAAATGTTATTTGTAGTTTTGATGATTTGACAAACTTAGCGACCTTGTAAAGGTATCCGGTTTCTTACTTGAGTGTTGAAGATGAAAACAAACTCAGGTCAATGTACCTGGCTCTCAATGTGAAGAGCCGGTTGACTGCCAGCTGGAGAAGGTACAGAAAGTAGGTGCACTCCTCCCAACGACGTCAGAAAGTGAAACTTCTCCAATCAATGGCAAAGAGTTTAAGAAAAGTGACTTGTCCATATAAAAGGCACTTTCCTAAACATCATTGTTAGTTTTTGCAACTTGACAAAGAACTTTTCAAGAACTCTTCCAAAGGCTATTACCAAGAAAAGGCAGAATTATTTTAAGAACAGCAGAAATCTCTAGAGCATTTAGTGTAGCTGTTCAAGAATATATTCTCTTGTTCTTATATTGTAAACTATTCCTGAAACTATAAAGGAATCAGTGGGTAGTGTTGAATTCTAAGTTGTCTAAGTGAGATAGCTTAGTGGGTAGATTCATTTCTACTTAGGCTTGTTAAGCAATAGAGACTATTTCTTGAACGTGAGATTAAAAACTTCTTCTCACATTTGTTGTAATCGTTTACACTAATCTTCAAAAGCAAAAGTAAAACACGATTACAATAAATGTGAGAAGAAGTTTTTAATCTCACGTTCAAGAAATAGTCTCTATTGCTTAACAAGCCTAAGTAGAAATGAATCTACCAACTAAGCTATCCCACTTAGACAACTTAGAATTTCAACACTACCCACTGATTCCTTTATAGTTTCAGGAATAGTTTACAATATAAGAATAAGGAAATATATTCTTGAACAGCTATACTAAATGCTCCAGAGATTTCTACTGTTCTTGGAATAATTCTGTCTTTTCTTGGTAATAGCCTTTGGAAGAGTTCTTGAAAAGTTCTTTGTCAAGTTGCAAAAACTAACAATGATGTTTAGGAAAGTGCCTTTTATATGGACAAGTCACTTTCCTTAAACTCTTTGCCATTGGTTGGAGAAGTCCCACTTTCTGACGTCGTTGGGAAGAGTGCACCTACTTTCTGTACCTTCTCCAGCTGGCAGTCAACCGGCTCGTCACATTGAGAGCCAGGTACCTTGACAAGGTTCCTGAGTTTGTTTTCATCTTCAACACTCAAGTAGGAAACCTGGTACCTTTACAAGGTCCCTAAGTTTGTCAAATCATCAAAACTACAAATAACTTTTCCCCCTTTTTGATGATGACAAACAATCGTCTCAAACACCACTCAAGCTGTGTTCCCCCGCACTTTGTTTCCCCCTCACTGTATTCGCCCACATACATAATCATTTAGCTACTTACCAGTACATAATCATTTATCTACTTCCCCCTTTTGGGATCATAAAAAAGATATGCAGTAGACCAATGATGTCAACAGTAATACTGAATAAGACCAAAGCAAATAGCAATCAATCAGGAAGAGAAAAGCATTCACAAAAGATTATAACCAGAACAACAGAGGAATAAGTTAACCAGCATTCCACAATAACATTTAATACATTAAAATTAAACTGATAATCCAAAAATCACAAAGATAAGCCACAAAAAGAAAGACACAGGGGAGGTTTTTCAACAGGCTAGGAAGGAGGAGGTTGATGAGACAGGGACTGGATGATGAGAGTGAGTCGTGCATTGGCAGCATCATTATCTTTAATTGTCTTCTCCTGTAAGGCAGTGATCTTAGCCTTCAACTCTGCATTCTCTCTCTCCAGAGCTTGTACCACGGAAGTACCAGGTCCCTCATTCTGTGCAGTAAGTAGTTCTGCTTTGAGTATGACAATTTTGGCCTCTTTACCACTCAAACGCACAGTGAACTCCTCAACCTCATGCTTGAGTTGATCCTGATCTTCGATAAGTTGAGCCATCTTGCTCTTGGGATTGCCTCTCCCTTCAATACACTCACACTCGACAAGGGTACTCTCTGAAATAGTTTGTTTCACTGTCCCAACCTTGCCAATACTGAGAGGAATTTTAAAATGCTTGAATACTTCTGTGAGAAAGTATCCGTATCCCATTCCATCAACCCCTTTCCTCTCAATGACGGTTTTGTAGATATGCTCAAGCATAAGATCAGGGAGATTCAGGGCTTCGAAGCTGCACAACATCTCCATCAGAAACAAGTCAGCAGAAGTTGCTGAGGTCCTCTTTTTAGTGCGAGGAAGGAGAACTTTGTTGACAAATTCGAACACCAGCTGGTACTCGCTCTTCATGACCTTCTTATAAATCCCAACAACCTTGGTTGTGGGTATCTTAGAAACTAAGGACACAAACTCAGTAGAGCAAGTCTTTCCTAACACAGACCCGGTCCCCTCTCTAGGTACCCTGAGAATTTTGCTCAACAGACCCTCATCTAGATGTATAGCAATGTCATTGACCCTTGTGAGGATACTCCCATCTTCTTTGAATTGAATATTATAATAAAATTCGCGCACTTCTTCATAGAGGATAGGAGATTTTCTGTTGAACAAATGCAGCCATGATTGAATTTCTACCATATCATGAAGAGAGTCCATGCCGGGAAGATTGATTATTCCCATATCAAAGACTCTCCCAGCCAAGACTGCTTGCTTTCTCAGGCTGTCAACAACTTCCTGCATGTTGACACTCTCATCACTCCTATTTTGGACACCAGGTCCCTGTGATCTCTTCCTTTTTCCTGCAGAACTTTTCCTTTTGGACTTTGCTTTTTCAACCTTCTTCGAATCCTTTGCCTTATTGTTTTCTGACCTTTTCTTCTTACTTTTCTTTTCAACATCCTCAGCAGACAACTCAACAACACCAGACTTAGGCATTTTGAAGTTTGATACCTTAAAGGTTCTGGCACATCTAATTGCAGCAGTAGAACGTGCACTGGCCTTTAAGGAATCGGCCATCAATTTTTGAGTAGCAGATCTAGTAGTAGGTCTTCTCCTGGGGGCCTCTTCTACAACCTTCTCTGTTCCCTTCCTAAACATTTCACCCTCTCTTCGCTCAACCTTCCACTTTAGGGGTTCCTCCTCACTTTCAGAGTCTGAAGAGGTGGAAGAAGGATACCTTCCAATGTCATGAGTTTTATCAAAAATGGGTTGAGTATCTCTTACCTCTTCCCTCTGCAAAGCTTCAGTTTGCTCAGCCCTTGCCTCTTCCCGCATCATAGCCAAACTCTCAATAACTAATTCTTCACTTGCTGCCAAGATATTAGACTCAGACGCTTTATGCTTAGGCAGATCTCCTTCAAAAAGATTATCAGGCAGCATTTCTTGCCAAGGATCAGGTCCGGTAGGCAAGTTTGTGCTGTTTAGATCTATGGAGTAGAACGCGTTGTCAGGTGTATCTTTCTGAGAGCTTGAAAGGGCACTGGATCTGGACTCCACAGCAGAAGGAGAGTAGAAAGCAATGGACTCTATTTCACTTAGAGCAATAAGCATTTGTTTGGATGTAGAAGAGGGAGAAGACATTTTTGACTAGAAAGAGAACAAAAAATGACTTTTCGAGCAGAAAAAGGAGGAAGAAGGAACAAAGTTTGTCTTTTAACTTTTGCTTAATTCCTTCTTGAAGCAAAAAGAATGTTAAAAGGACGGATGAGAGTTTCGAAAAGAAGTAATGAGGGTTTTTAAAAGACGTGAAAAGGTGTCAGGTCCGTGATTGGACGTGTCGCTTGAGAGATAAGCGATGAGACTAATGGTCAGAATGACCGATGATTGACACGTGGCATTATCAACGGTCATAATTTTCAGTTTAAAATTAATGTGTAAATGCTAACCTTGACAGGCACCAGGTACCATAGCACACCTCATTCCCTAGTTGTTCTAGTCATGTTCTTTGTTAGTCCAGTCCTTCCTGAAAGTATACCTACAAAAGGTACAAAAAGGATCTTTATTCAGATATTTAATTATTCACACAAAGGATACCTGCACTGCAATTTTAGCCATTAAGGGAATTCAACTGTTGGAAGCGAAGAACATCACATAGAGATCATCATGCCCAACTTCAGCCGATTTCTCTCAAATTGATCTTTACTGAGAGCCTTGGTGAAGATGTCTGCAATTTGCTCCTCCGTTGGAAAATATGTAAGCACAATATTTCCCTTCTCAACATTGTCTCTCAAAAAGTGATGTC
The DNA here is from genome assembly GCF_001406875.1 of Solanum pennellii. Lineage (NCBI taxonomy): Eukaryota > Viridiplantae > Streptophyta > Magnoliopsida > Solanales > Solanaceae > Solanum > Solanum pennellii. The sequence goes on along the minus strand of NC_028637.1, from coordinate 12,877,509 downwards.
TAACATCAATATGCTTTGTTCTCTTATGGTGGACTGGATTTTTCCCCATACTAACAACACTAGTATTGTCACACATAAGAGGAATAGCTTTGATGTGTATCCCAAAATCTTCCAGGTGTTGCCTGATCCACAACAACTGTGAACAGCAGGCTGCAGCAGCTACATACTCAGCTTCAGCAGTTGAAAGAGCCACAGAATTCTGTTTCTTGGTTCCCCAAGATATGAGTGATGATCCAAGGAAATGAGCCATTCCAGAAGTACTCTTCCTGTCAATTTGATAACCAGCAAAATCAGCATCTGCAAAATCAACTAGATCAAAAGTATCACCTGCTGGATAGAAGAGAACCAGGTCCCCTGTTTTCTTCAGGTATCTAAGAATACGTTTTGCAGCCTTCAAGTGTGAATCACGAGGACATGCTTGAAACCTGGCACACATTCCAACACTATAAACAATATCAGGTCTGCTAGCAGTCAGATACAGCAAGGATCCAATGATTCCCCTGTACATTGTTTGATTCACAAGAGGATCAGATTCCTCTACTATAAGCTTGGAATTTGTTCCCATAGGAGTATCAATAGGTTTAGAGTCAAACATATTGAATTTCTTTAGTAGCTCCTTGATGTTCTTCTCCTGACAGATTGAAATCCCATTTGATGATTGCTTGATTTGTAGACCAAGGAAAAATGTCAGTTCACCCATCATGCTCATTTCAAATTCCTTTCCCATTAATGATGAGAATTCTTCACACAAATGTTCTGAGGTGGCTCCAAAAATTATATCATCCACATAAACTTGAAAAATAAGCAATTCTTGTTCTCTTTTTAATAAGTACAAAGTATTGTCTATTTTTCCTCTTTTGAAACCATTCTTCAGCAGAAACTTTGACAACCTCTCATACCATGCTCTAGGAGCTTGCTTCAGACTAACAAAGCCTTATTCAATTTGAACACATGATCTGGTAGTTCAGCATCTTCAAAACCAGGAGGTTGTTTGACAAATACTTCCTCTTTCAGGTCTCCATTCAGAAATGCACTTTTGACATCCATTTGATACAGCTTGAATCCCATGAATGCAGCAAAAGCTATTAAAATTCTAATAGCCTCCATCCTGGCAACAGGTGCAAAAGTCTCATAATAATCTATTCCTTCTTCTTGATTGTATCCTTGAACCACCAACCTTGATTTGTTTCTAGTGATCACTCCATTTTCATCTAGCTTGTTTCTGAACACCCATCTGGTTTCTATTACTGTTCTGCCTGCAGGTCGAGGAACCAGGTACCATACCTTTCTTCTTTCAAACTGATCAAGTTCTTCTTGCATAGAGTTGATCCAATCTGCATCACTTAATGCTTCTTTCACATTCTTGGGCTCAATAGATGATATGAATGCTGAAAATGCAACTAGATTTCTTGTTTTTGATCTACTATGAATTCCAGAGTTCAAGGGAGAGATAAGATTATCAAAAGGATGTGATAAACTATGTTTCCATCCTAGTCTTGGAGCAGACTGGTCGAGCTGATCAGCATGTTCTCCTTCATCAAGAGTGTCATCATTTTCTGGGGAGTTTAAAGTACTCTGACTGGAATTCAGAGTAGTACCAGGTACCTCATCACATTTTTCAACTTCACCAGCCTCTTCAGGTAGACTATGATTTTGATCATCAAAGTCATTTTTCAATTGTTGTTCTGCATCAGCTTCACTTCTTTCAATTTTCTGTGAATTGAACAGTTTGATCACATCATCTTCATCATTTGATCCAGTATTTTTCAAGCTTCCATCTTCATCAAATACAACATGAATGCTTTCTTCAATGCATTGAGTTCTTTTGTTGAATATTCTGTAAGCCTTACTTGATGAAGAATATTCAACAAACACCCCTTCATCACTCCTAGGATCAAATTTTCCCAGATCATCATTTCCATTGTTCAGCACAAAACATCTGCACCCAAAAGCTCTAAGATAGCTCAACATAGGCTTTCTGTTGTTGAGCACTCATAGGGGGTCTTATTCAAAACAGCTCTTATCAGACACCTGTTGGTAACATGACATGCTGTGTTGACAGCTTCAGCCCATAAATTTTGAGGAAGATTTGACTCAATAATCATAGTTCTGGCAATGTTCACCAAGGTTCTGTTTTTTCTTTCCACCACTCCATTTTGTTGAGGAGTTGTTGGAGCAGAAAAGTTATGACTCGTACCATTCTTCATGCAGAATTGATCCAGTTTTGAGTTCTCAAACTCAGTTCCATGATCAGATCGAATGCTACAGATCACTTGATTCAATTTAGTTTGAATCATTTTGAAAAACACCACCAATTCTTCAGGTGTTTCTGCCTTTGACTTTAAGAATCTTGTCCATGTATATCTTGAGTAATCATCAACTATCACCAGAATGTATTTCTTGCCATTTCTGCTTTGAACCTTCAAAGGTCCACATAAATCCATGTGTAACAGCTCCAGTGTTCTTGATGAGGTTACTTTCTTTTTGGGCTTAAACGATGATTTGATTTGTTTTCCTATGACACAAGCTTCACAAATTTTGTTTTCAGCAAACTTCAGCTTTGGCAGACCTCGGACCAGGTCCTTAGAAATCAGTTTGTTCAATAAAGATGAGCTCACATGCCCTAGCCTACGATGCCAAAGATCAGCATTTTCATTTTGAGCACTAAGACATGTCAGATCATCTCCATGAGACGTTTCTAGGTTGGCCACATAAATGTTTTTACTTCTGAAAGCAGTGAGAATGACTTTATTTGTAGTTAGACTAACCACAGTGCACTTCTCAGAAGTAACTTGACTTCATTTCTCTTGTCACAAATTTGAGAAACACTCAAAAGACTGTACTTCAACCCATCAACATGATACACATTGTCAATTGAATCTTCAAGAGACCTTCCCACTTTACCAACTCCCAAAATGTACCCCTTCTTTCCATCACCAAAAGAGACACCTCGTCCCTGAAGTGTCTTGAGTGAGAGGAAATTTTTGATGTCACCAGTCATATGTTTAGAGCATCCACTGTCCATATACCAACATTGACTGCTGCTCCTCTCACTCACCTGCACCAAGAATCACTTGTTTAGCTTGGGAACCCATTTCAATTTGAGTTCCCAGAAGGCAGACAGAGGAGTGATCAGATTGTATTTAGTCCAATAGGGCAGTTTTTGAAACTTTCTAACAAAGGACATCGGAGTAGTGATAGATTTTTTCTTTGAAAATCTATCAGTTGAAACTGGTTTTGGAGGACCAGGTCTCTCTTTTGAAAAGTTTTGCCTTTCAGCATAATTAGAGAGTCTTTCATGGGAATTTCTCCATCCAGGACACTCTCCCTTTAAGTGCCCATTTTTACCAAAGTGAAGACAAAGCAGATTGTCAGACACAAAAACATACTTACTGTGAGGATTAAAAGGAGGAGTGATATTCAAACTTCCTAGTCCTTTCTTATTGAAATTACTCTGGTTTGTTGCAGTTGACAACAACTTAGAGGATTTTGTCCACTTAAGAGATTTTTCAAGCTCTTCCTTAAGTTTGACAATATCCTTTTCTAATCTGTTGCTTTTCTCCAAAGACAATCCCAGATTATTCTCAGAGTTTTTCAAATTTTCTTCAATTTCAACTCGTAAACCATTTGACATTCCATTTAGCTTTTCAGCTTCTTCAGTTATCTGATTCAACTGTTTTTTAAGATCAGTGTTATCAGACTCTAGAGACACCATTTTTGACATTCTCTCTTCTAGTTTAACTTTGTTTTCAGTTAAACTATCAAGTTCAGCATTCATGATGTCTCTTTCAGATGTTAACTCAATTACAGAATCAATCATAACTTTTGCCATTGTTCTCAATTTTTTAAGAGAATAATTATTCAGATCATTTTTCATATCAAGAAGAGTTACCTTGTCATCCTCTTCTTCATTTTCTGTATGAGCCATGAGAGCAAACATTTTATTGAAAATGGTTTCCTCTTCATGCACAGCCACCATAGACACATCATTTGGTTCATCAGGATCTTCTGAATCACTTGAAGAATCACCCCATGCAGCAAGAGCCTTTTTGACCACTTAGTCAGCAACAGCCTTTCGATCATTCTTACCGAGTACTAGGTCCCTTCTCTTCTCTTTGTCACTTTTTGGTTTTTGATGTTCCTTGTTTTCATTTTTGAGCAGAGGACACTCTCTGATAAAGTGTCCAGCTTTTCCACACTTGTAACAAGTATCATTTTGAGTAGCATTTCGAGGACCTTTTGTTCCTCTTTTAAAACCCTTGTTCTTTTTCACAATTTTTTGAAATCTGTTGATGAGATATGCCATATCATCATCACTGGAATCTTCATCTGATTTGTACTTCAGCATCAATGACTTATCCTTTTTGACGTCCTTCTTTGATGAATCATGATTTCGATTCATCTCATGAGTCTTCAGATTTCCAATGAGAGCATCCATTGTCAGCACGTTCAAATATTTAGCTTCAGTGATGGCATCAACCTTGCTTTCCCAGGACTTTGGAAGGATTCGAAGCACTTTTCTGACTTGTTTGCTCATGCTGATGGGTTCACCAAGACTTCTCAGCTCATTAGTAATGGAGGACAATTTTGTGAACATCTCATGAATGGTTTCTCCTTTTGTCATTTTGAAGTTTTCATACCGTGAGGTAAGCATATCAATCTTTGATTCTTTGACTTATTCAGTTCCTTTATGAGCTGTCTTTAAACAATCCCAAATCTCTTTAGCAGACTCACAAACTGAGACACGATTGAACTCATCAGGTCCTATCCCACAGACAAGAAGAGTTTTTGCCTTGTAGCCCTTTTCTATCTTTTTTCTATCAGCTTCATCGTATTTCTGTCTAGGCTTTGGAACAAGACTAGTTTTCTCTCCATCCTTTTCTTCTATCATTGGAATAAACGGTCCATCAAGTACAATATCCCATAACTCGCTGTTTTCAGCCTTGAGGAAATCATGCATTCTAACTTTCCACCAACTGTAGAAATGTCCATTGAAATGAGGAGGTCTTGTTGAGGACTGACCTTCTTCTAGATTAAGTGGAGCAGCCATTCTAGAACAGATATCACTTCCTTGGGGTTAACCAAATAGAGAGTGCCTGCTCTGATACCACTTGATAGAATATATGCCTTCACTTAACAGATAATGGACCAGGTCCCTTACTACACTAATAAGTATAAACAGAAAGTTAAATGCAGTTTGAACCAACACAACGATTTTACGTGAAAACCTCCTTGCTTAAGGGAGTAAAACCACGACCTGTATCACAAGATTTTCAATCGTTTTCACTAATCTTCAAAAATAAAAGTAAAACACGATTACAACAAATGTGAGAAGAAGTTTTTAATCTCACGTTCAAGCAATAGTCTCTATTGCTTAACAAGCCTAAGTAGAAATGAATCTATCCACTAAGCTATCCCACTTAGACAACTTAGAATTTCAACACTACCCACTGATTCCTTTATAGTTTCAGGAATAGTTTACAATATAAGAACAAGAGAATATATTCTTGAACAGCTACACTAAATGCTCCAGAGATTTCTGCTGTTCTTGGAATAATTCTTCCTTTTCTTGGTAATAGCCTTTGGAAGAGTTCTTGAAAAGTTCTTTGTCAAGTTGCAAAAACTAACAATGATGTTTAGGAAAGTGTCTTTTATATGGACAAGTCACTTTCCTTAAACTCTTTGCCATTGGTTGGAGAAGTCCCACTTTCTGACGTCGTTGGGAAGAGTGCACCTACTTTCTGTACCTTCTCCAGCTGGCAGTCAACCGGCTCGTCACATTGAGAGCCAGGTACCTTGACAAGGTCCCTGAGTTTGTTTTCATCTTCAACACTCAAGTAAGAAACCTGGTACCTTTACAAGGTCCCTAAGTTTGTCAAATCATCAAAACTA
>NC_028637.1:12856145-12871194 GCF_001406875.1 Solanum pennellii | reverse complement strand
AAAAGTAAAACACGATTACAACAAATGTGAGAAGAAGTTTTTAATCTCACGTTCAAGCAATAGTCTCTATTGCTTAACAAGCCTAAGTAGAAATGAATCTATCCACTAAGCTATCCCACTTAGACAACTTAGAATTTCAACACTACCCACTGATTCCTTTATAGTTTCAGGAATAGTTTACAATATAAGAACAAGAGAATATATTCTTGAACAGCTACACTAAATGCTCCAGAGATTTCTGCTGTTCTTGGAATAATTCTTCCTTTTCTTGGTAATAGCCTTTGGAAGAGTTCTTGAAAAGTTCTTTGTCAAGTTGCAAAAACTAACAATGATGTTTAGGAAAGTGTCTTTTATATGGACAAGTCACTTTCCTTAAACTCTTTGCCATTGGTTGGAGAAGTCCCACTTTCTGACGTCGTTGGGAAGAGTGCACCTACTTTCTGTACCTTCTCCAGCTGGCAGTCAACCGGCTCGTCACATTGAGAGCCAGGTACCTTGACAAGGTCCCTGAGTTTGTTTTCATCTTCAACACTCAAGTAAGAAACCTGGTACCTTTACAAGGTCCCTAAGTTTGTCAAATCATCAAAACTATAAATAACAGGTTGCTTTACTTAAAATATGTCCTAGTTGGTCTCTCTTTGATATGTTACTGTTTCGCTAAATTGGTAAAACTTGTTATCATTTGGAGTTGCGGTTTTGAGATGCTATATTTGAGTACTAATCCTTCATTTATTTTATTTCTTTTTTTATGTAAAACTCGACCGAATTTGCTATGAATTCTCGCCTCCCCTTTGCATTTCGGAGAGCCATAAAGACTTAAATTCATCCATCGAGTCAAGATCATAAAATCGATTAACAAATCTTAGAGTCGGAAGAATTTGAAGCGGAGGAAAATTGAAGTTTCGAACCAAGAAGCCCAAATCCATTTTCTCCAAATTTTGTATTTTGTTATTTTTGGGCCTAAGCCCTTGCTTCTTTGTATTATTGGAATTTTTAGGAGGTGGAAATGGGCCAATGGCCCAAAACGGAATGGGTCCAAATACTGGTCCAGGCGGACAAAAATTGGATTTAAACCCAACTCTCTCACTCTCTCTCTCCTTTACTTTATCACTTGCATGTTTTGTTCTTATTTGCTATTAGATTTAAGGTTGGAAAATTTCAAATCCCCGCAAGACGCTACTAGGTTTTAACGTATCAAATAAATCGATCGACTTTAAATAGACTTAAAAAATGATAATAAATGATTTTGCGAGTCAAAATAATTCACTCAGATAATAAGTTGATCTTGCTCCACCCTTTTCGAAGATGTCAAATAAACTTGAATCTAGTTAAGCTTTTTTGGCCAAATAAGTTAGTTACCGGATAATCGCGATTTAGCGAATATTTTAAGTACCGCAAAAATCTTTCTAAAATATAAATATGATTCCCCGAACTCTCTTTTTAAGTTTTCGCTAGATTTTCTGTTTAAATCTTTTGAAAATCGAGCCTTTTCTTTATTTTTATTTAAAAATTAAGTGGAGACTCTAATAAAGTCCTAAACTATAAAAATATTTTTCTTTGACTAAAACATACGTATCTGCTACATACTCCATTTTTCTTAGTATTTATTTTCATTGCTTCAAAAATCTCAAAAACGCACACTGGTAAATCTCCACTAAATCCATTGTATGAGAGATCTATCATCTGAATTTGAGCAAACTTGTAAATTGATGAAATTTTTATCGGGCCAAAGAACTTATTTGATCTCAGTATTAGAATCTTCAGATTCGGTAAGGCTCTTAACCATTTTGGAAATGTGGCATTCAACTCATTGTTACCTAAATCAACAACTTCCAAATATTTGTAATTGATCAAAGATTGTGGAACTTTCCCCTCTTGCTTATTGCTATCAAATTTAATGACTATAAGTTTGTTTCTTATACTAATAGTTCTATTAATTGTCCCACTAAGACTGTTGTTGCTTAAAACTAAAATCCAAAGTCCACTCATGTCACCAAAACATGGTGGGATTGTGGGATTGTTCCCTCCAGATTATTGCTACCCAAATCTAGCATTCTCAGTTTTGTGAGATTGCAAATGGTTGAAGCAATCTCTCCACTGAGATTATTGTGTTCAAAAGGGCAAGAGAATATAGACCACGTCGGTTTAGGAGTGAATTTGGAATAGGACCTTGAAGCTGATTTTGTTTTAGATAAACTCGATCCAATGTTTTAGACTTGAAATCCGGAATGTTTCCACTGAAATGGTTATCACTCAAGACTAAAACACTTAGTGAAGGGAGGAAAAATATCGAGGAATGTATAGTCCCATTCAAGTGGTTTGATGACAAGCTGAGTGATTGTAGGTTTTGCTGTCCACTTACATTAGAAGGAATTGGACCTCTTAGTAAATTGAATGAAAAATCTAATAATTCAAGTTGTGTCCATATGCTAAAGGATAAAAACTCAAGTTGGTCATCAAAGTTGTTATTTCCAAGTGACAATTCCCTAAGCTTCCCAAACCTAAAGAAATCAGAAATTGGTCCTTCAAGATAATTATCACCAAGGTTCAAATCTTCTATGTTGGTGAGAGTCCATAAAGGTTTAGGAATAGAACTTAAGAGATTACAAGAAAACAAATCTAATATACGCAGTGAAGTTAGATGACCAAATGATTCATGTATCCTACCAGTAGCATTCACACTACTTAGCTATAACTCGGTAAGTGATGCACTGGTGTTCCATTTGGTTGTGGGGAACTTAACAGTGATCTGGGGATTGCCTGTTAAATAAAGAGATCCAAAGTTGGAAAGGTGGAAAACTCTTTCGGGCAACACCCTGTATAACTGTGTAAATGAAAGCCATAGTGCTTTTAAATATGAAGAGAAATTTTGAGGAATGGTGGATGCAATGTTCACGCCATAAAATTTAACCTCTTTTAATTGGGTCAAGTTCTTAAGGAGTAGTTCAAAATTGTGAGGTTCGAATCTAAAACCATATGAATCTCTATGGATACGAAGAACTTGTAATTTAGAAAGACGAGATATTTTTGCTGGAATTAGACCTGTAAGACTCAAATACGTTAAATCAAGATGCGTTAAACTAGAAAGCTCACCAAATTTAGGTAAAATGAGCGACCGAGAAAAATCATTATAAGACAAATCAAGCCTTTTGAGATTGGAGAGTTGAAAGAGGCTCCTATTGGAATGAAACTTGCCTTGAAGTTTGTTGCAAGTGAGGTAAAGCTCAATCACTTTTCCTGTCGTCACGTCACAATAAACTCCATCCCAAGAGCTACATTATGTGCTCCTGTTCCACGAAAGTGTTTTTGGATATGACGGTTGGCCTATTATGTAAACACAACGATCAAAAGCATCATGACTTATTGTAAACATGTGCTTGAATTGTAGAAGAGTGATAGCTTGATCTTTGGGGCACAAATGAGGTAAGGATGAGGAGAAAGAAAGATGGCAGACAAAGGGAAATAGCATAAAAAATACAAGGTTTACGTAGCCCATTGTTGCACTAAAGTGTTCAAAAAAACTAATAAACAACTATTTGTTTTCTTCCTTTATTCAATATCTTTGATAAGGTATATACAGCATAAATTTAAAAAAAAATCAAATTTAGTGAGGTCAGTTGTATATGCAGAATCTTTGATGATGTTCCAATGAAAAAGAGTATTAGTTAGTGCATAGACCTTGACCAAAACATTTTCCAATTTTATTTTGATTGGTTAGTATATGAGTGTTGGTAGTTGTACATACTTTGACTTTCAAGTAAAAAAATCCTAGTTCGTTTGGTCACATGCACAAAGATACTTTTTCTAATGGTAGTGAAAACATTAATGTTAAATTATTGTTATTATTTTAAATTAGTTCATTTATACTATATTAGTATACTACTCGAGAGCTATGCGCGAAAAAATTATAATTATTTTTATTTCATAAAAATATCAAATAATTTAAATACTTTTAAATATTTTTCCTTTATTACTTTTATGATAAATTAATAAATTAATTTTTTCTCCCATGTTAACAATTTATCAATTCTTCTTACTTTTCACATGAAATATTAAATATCATAAGGTTAAATGACATGTTGATTCATTTTACATGTATTTTTTTTAATTTATAAAAGTTTAAATACTTTTTAAAGTCTTAAATTTGTCTAAAATTATAATTTAAAATAATTTAAGATACAGTGGGTATAAAATTATTTAATAACAATACAAACATGTACACAAAAATCAACACATAAAATTAATTATATAAATTTCTTATTAACCATTAAATGAATTAAATATAAGAACTATTAACATCTTTAAATTGTTAATTCAGATTTTTAATTTTTCATAGAAGAAAATAATAGTTCATATCTTTATAATGATTAAATGTCGAGTAACTTACCAACTTTTTGGAATTCTAATATTATATAGGGTTAATCCATCGGTGGCCCCCTAAAATTGGCATCACTTTTCACTTAGACATTTGAACTAGGCTTTGTTCATTTTAGACATTTTATGTGAGATCCTGTTGTGTCATTTTAACATTTTTTTTTTACATTCAACAAAAATATGATGGTGAGTGTGTTCAACTCGGAGATGATGTGTAAAGTGTCAAATTAAATGAGAACACTTGTCATTTTGTTCAAAATAATAAACTATCAATTATTTTTTTTTAAATGATCAATGGATCGATGACACATGACATTTCTTTCCAAATAATAATAAAAAAAGATTAAATCACCTTAAAAAATCTTAAGGAGAAGTATATCCCACCCCCACCCCACTCATGGTCTTCTCACTGCATGCACCCCTTTAGTGACCTCGTGTAACTCAAATTTTTTCAAATAAATGTCACTCCACAAATTTTATTGCTAAAAGAAATTTCTACATATTTTATTGCTTAAATAAAATCTACTATTCAATGAACTTCTTAAAGTACAAATGTGTACGTGTTCATATCACATTGTTAAGTTTCTTTTAAGGAGATTATCTTATTTTTAGTGACTTTTTATTCATCCCTAAAATATCATTTTTCCTTCAAATTTCAGTCTTCTTTCCTCAAATTAAATTGAGAAACAAGGGCATCATCCTTGGGAAATCTTGGGGAAAGCTCTGACATCTGAAATTAGATTCCTCGTTTATGGCAGCATAGGATATATTTCATCATGGAAGAAGTTCAAGCTTGAGAAAATGGTGATTGAAAAAATGGGGAAGAAGAAGGAAATATAAAATAAAAATTGGCTAAAAAAGATTTTGACGCGCGATTAATGAGGGGTTCACACTCACTATGTCATATCAGCAAAAAGTGTTGAATGACACATCAATGTCTCACATCTAGTGTTTAAAAAGAACAAAGTCTAATTCAGATGTCTAACTGAAAGTTGATGTCAATGTAGGGGGTAACCGATGGATTAACCCTATAATAAATAATGGGTAAATCACTTTTGTGGATACTATAAGGTTTATCATTATTTTAAATACTGATGCTTATTATTTAATATTAATACTATGTTTAATCTCTAGTTATTATTTTCTTTTTATTATTAGTTTTGGTTAATCATAGAAAATAATACTTACTACAATTTTATTAATGTAGAGATCTTGAGCACACATAATAATTTTGTCTAATGTTCTATAAGTAATAATGACCAAAACAATTTATGATCCTTTTACACAAAAGGAATTTTTTTGATATTTGAATATATGTTATTCTTTTAAATTTTGTGTTTATATTATTATTGTTGTTGTGTTATTTGATATTGTTGTTGCTATATTAAAGTTTAGTTTGATAGATTTTTTTAAAAAACAATCATATCTCTTAATAACAAACTCGTTAGATACTTTTTTATCTGAAATTGAAAAGGCAACAAATAGAATGTAGTATCCTTTGAATAATTTACTGATTATAATTAAAAAAAATTCAATTCAAATTGAAATAACATTTATCATTTTATAATGATAAGTATTAAATTACACATGATTTATAAACACAAATAAAGTAATGATGTTTTATTTCTACTGCATTTTATTTCAATCTTTTCGTAGATCTTTAATTGATTACACTTACAAAAGGGTGAGAAGACAATATTTTTCTTTGACAAATTTATATTATATCATATACTTTCACCTTCAATATATCAAATGATTATTGATTCTAATTAAACAATTTCACATGATAATATTATTCTCCAAATAAAACATACCCAAAGCAAAAGTGTGTTCATTAAAGTCTCTTTTTTCATATAAAATAATAAGAAAATTAAACTAATTTATACATATAAAATTTAATGGTGAATAGAACAAGAAATATTGAATATGAATGAAATCAATTCTGAATTAAAACAAATAATATAACTAAAAATATATATGATTTTACAGAACTGCAATAAAATAAAATCAATTAATAGCCATAATATTTCTACTAATTAAAATTTTCTTTACTTATACAATGTCAAAAAATAGTAGAGAAATTAAATATAAAAAAATTTACATACATATATTGGATATTAAACCCGGATTCAAATTTTAACTTCGACCTCCAACTTTCTTAATGCACAAACAAGCACTTTAATTATCTAACTTTTAAATAAATAAACACATGAGTCCTACATGACACAATACATGTAGGACACCACGTAGAACAAAAAATGACATGTAGGACATGTCTGTCTATTTGTTCAACTTTATACAAGTTTAGTGTTTACTTGTGCACACACAAAGTTAAAAGACATATGTGACTCGAATCCAAATTAAAAAGCATATCTATATATTATGCCAAATAATTATAGCCTTAGACAATATTAGTCTATTATTGAGAAATTTTTATTTTGTACTAAAGAAAAGATGGAGGAACACTTTTTGAGAAGTCAAGAAAGTAGTTGAGGAATTTTAGGGGTGGTTTAGGGTAGTTGATAATTTTTGGAGTCGTTTATCTTCTTTTAATTTGTTTTTAAACTGCATTTTTAAAATTTTTAAAAAGTGGATGAAAACGGGATAATTGAGTTCAACTTTTTTTGTTTTTTTTTTTTAACTTCTTCTTCTTTTTTTTATTTGACTTCTTAAAATGTAAAAAGTACGATAACTATTTTGAACAAAAAACGTAGTTGTAGTTTTTTTTTTTTTCAAAACATTTTAAAATTTAACTTATTTTTAGATTTTAAATTTTATTTTTAAATTGTGATGCTGACACGTGATACTATTTTTCTCCTATTATATATAGATAGATAAATAGAATATTGTTACAAATCCACTTAATTGTGTGGATGTTTCTCTTAATTCATCTTTAACATAATGTATGTATTTATTGTATTTATTATATTTGTCCTAACGTATTTGTAAAGGATGTAACATGTGTTTTCTAAATTCTATAAAAGGGTAGTCTTTCACCCTTGTGAAACATACTTGAGGAGAATAATAAAGCTCTCAATCTTTATACTTGCCATCACCATTTGTCTTACCTTATTGTCTAAGTATTCTAGTATTTTCCTCTTGTTTTACAACACGTTATCAGCACGAGTCTCTAACAAATTAAGGCCTACTTAATTCAGAATTAACTTTTTTTTCTAAATGTTAGTCATTTTTCTTTCCGAGTCAGGTATACATTTATATTGTTATAACATATCTAACAGGACTTGCATAAATCTTTGATCCGTAGTTTTATTACTATATATAACTTGCTTAAGGTATTATTATAATATTTTACAAGACATAATATCAATAAGTTTCAAGTTTATATTGTTATGTTATCTATGCAACTAACTTGTAACTCTAAATTTAATACTAAGTAATATGATAGCATGATAATTAGAAGATTTGTAAATATTTTCTTCTCATAAATTTGTGATAAATATTTGTATGTCATAAAGAGAGTAGTATTATATTAAATATGATATGAAAAACTTACAAAAGTTTGACGTTAATAACTATTGAAACTAAAAATAAATACTTAAAATATACCAACCTTACCGTTTCAATGCTTCATGAATTTACATGTTTTTGTGACATTAATGTTCATGCATATAATATACTTATACTAATTCTTAATCATTTGAAACATAAAGTTATCTTTTATTATAAAGAAATCAACATCATGTTATTAACTCAACTATTTATGATAATTTTCATCATGTCGAATTTGTCAAAGCTTGAATTTGTGGCACTTGACATTTCTGAAAAGAACTATTTGTCATGGGTACTTGATGCTTAAATTCACCTTATCGCTAAGGGTCTTTGTGATAGTATAATGAAGGAAATACAACATCAAGTCAAGATAAAGCAAAAACTATGATTTTCCTTTGTTATCATCTTGATGAAAGCCTGAAGGTTGAATACCTAACAGTGAAAGATCCACTTGAATTGTGGATAGGTTTGCCAAGGGCTCATTATGATTGGATGCACTTACAGTTTCAAGATTATAAAATCGTAATTGAGTATAACTCTGTTGTATTCCAATTAAAAATATGTGGGGAAGTTATAAAAGATGAAGACATGTTGAAAAAAATATTAACTATTTTCCATGCCTCTAATATGATATTACAACATCAATATCGTGAAAAAGGTTTTCAGAAACACTCTGAACTGATCTCATGTCTTCTGGTGGCTGAGCAACATAGTGATCTTTTAATGAAAAATTATGAAGTCCATCCCGCTGAAAGTGCTCCATTTTCGGAGGCACACGCGATTGATGCACACGGTGAGTCTGAAATAAGACAGAGTAATCGGGCCCATGACAATATGCGTGGGCTTGACAAAGACAAAAGACGATATAATAATCGTCGAGGTGGTGGTCTTAACAAACGGAGAACAATATAGGTTCTCATCTTATAAAGGAAAGGGTGATCACTGTCATCGTTGCGGCCTTAAAGGTCACTGGAAAAATGAATGTCGGGCACCTGAGCATTTTGTCAGGCTGTATCAGAATTCCTTTGAAAGAAAGGAAAATAAAAGCGGTGCCTCATCTTCTAATGCCCGAGTCGAGTCATATTTGACTCTCCAAGATGATGTTCAGGCAGAATCTTATCAAAAATATAATGAGAATATTAAGGCAAACTTAGCATTGAAGATGATGTTTTTGATGGGCTCAATGATATTACTCATCTAGAAGCTAAGGACTTCTTTGAGGATCACAACTGTGATTGATAATTGAGATAGAAAATGAAGAACGTTATTATGTATTTTTAATGTATTAATTAAAATTTATGTACTTAAGATTTCTTTTGGTAAATTTTGTACTTCTTATTATGTATTTTTTATTCTTGTGAAGATAAATAAATTTTTTCAGTCTTTAGTTGGATCCAAGATGAGTAGTGGAGATATATATGTCTTCTGGACATTGCCACAGCTCATACGTCTAACGAGGCTCAGGTGCGGAGCCTTCCACAGTGGACCGAGACTACGCAAAGGTAGAACACCATGGAAACTTCGCTGACTTTATCATCAACCTTGATTTCGCTACGAAGAGAGAGGATAGCCAGAATTGTATTGAGGCCGCAGCAGCAAGAAAACAACAAGATACTCATAGAAAAGAAATATTTCTCTCATTTTATAATGAAGATCATATGTTAATACAATATCCGGTTTTGATTGAGGGCTCTGGAAGAGCGACCTTATTACTAACGGGAGAAACATTATTGGTAATTGATAATGCATTGTATTGTAGTAAGTCTCATAGAAACATGCTAAGTTTCAAGGTTATTCGCCAAAATGGCTATCATGTTGAGACTGTGAATGAAGGTAAGGTGGAATACCTTTATATTACTATAATATGTGGATAGGAAAACTGTGCATGAAAAATAGCCAGCACTCTGGGTTCTACCGTACAAATATTGGTATAGTTGAATCACATGCCTTAGCAAATAAAATGTTTACTGATTTTATCATTTGGCATGATAGGTTGGTTCATCCCGATTATTATATGATGCACAAAGTAATTGAGAATTCACATGAGCATACTTTGAAGAACCAAAATGTTCTTCAATCAGAGAAATTCTCTTGTGTTGCTTGTTCACAAGGAAAGTTGGTTATCAAATCATCACTGGCAAAGGTTAGGGTGAAATCCCCTGCATTTCTGAAATGGATACATGGTAATATATATGGACCTATTCACCCTAAATGTGAACCATTTAAATATTATATAGTCTTGATAGATGCATCTACAAGATGGTCTCATATGTGCTTATTATCAACTCGCAATATGACTTTTGCAAGGTTGTTGGCTCAAATTATAAGGTTAAAAGCACAATTTTCAAATTATGCAATAAAAATAATTCGTCTTGAAAATGCTGGTGAGTTTATATCTCATGAATTTAATGATTATTGTTTGTCCACTGGAATAACAGTTGAACATCCTGTTGCACATGTTTATACTCAAAATGGTTTAGAAGAGTCATTGATTAGACGTCTTCAACTCATAGCTAAATCCTTGTTGATGAGAACAAAGTTGTCTGTTTCAGTTTGGGGGCTTGGTATTTTTCATGCAGCAGCACTTGTGCTCATAAGGCCAACCAGTTATCATGACATCTCCCCATTACAATTGGTTTTGATCAGGTGCCAAACATTTCCCATCTTAGAATCTTTTGTTGTGCGGTATATGTTCCAATTGCTCTATCACAACGCACAAAATGGATCCCGAAAGAAGATTGTGGATATATTTTAGGTGTAAATCTCGTTATATTATAAATATTTGGAACCTAACTGAAGATTTATTTACAGCAAGATTTGTTGTTACCATTTTGAATAAATCAGTATACCCAACATTAGGGGGAGAACAAAAGCAGTTGGGAAATGAGATAGATTGGAATTAACTTTCACTGTCTCATTTAGATCCTCAAACAAATCAAAGTGAGCAAGAAGTTCAAAAGATAATTTATTTGCATAATATTGTAAATCAATTGCCGGATGCATTTACTAACCTTTCACGGGTTACTAAATCATACATCCCAGCTACTAATGCTAAAGTTCGAATTGATGTCCCTATAGGACAAAATGTTAAGGCAAATGAGTTTGGACCATGCTTAAAACATGGTAGACCAATTGGTTCCAAAGATAAAAATCCTCAGAAAATGAAAGGAATAATGATCAAGGTGATGATCATAATATAGAAGCAATTGTTCATGAAGAGCTCCGAGACATAATAAATGATGACACCACAAAGGAGGTTCATGTACCTGAATATAAAAAAGAATGAGGAAATCTTTATAAATTATGTCTCGACGAGAAAAAGATGGAATAGAAATAATATTGTAGTAGATAATATTTTTGCCTATAATATTGTAGTTGAAATAATGCAACATGATAAGGATTTAAAACCAAAATCTGTAAATGAATATAGACAGAGAAATGATTGGTTAAACTGGAAGGAAGCAATTCAAACTGAATCGACTTCACTTGAAAAATGTGAAGTTTTTGGACCAATAGTCCAAACACCTGAAGGTGTCAAGCCAGTGGGTCATAAATGGAGTTTTGTGCAAAAACGCAATGAAAATGATAAAGTCGTAAGATATAAAGCGCGACTTGTGGTACAAGAATTTTCACAAAGGTCTGACATTGATTTTGAGGAGACTTATTCTCCTGTGGTAGATGCAATTACCTTAAGATTTCTAATAAATATGACAGTTCATGAAAAGCTTGAAATGCGTTTAATGGACGTTGTCACAGCCTATTTGTGTGGCTCACTAGACTCAATATTTTTATGAAAATCCCTGAAGTGCTCAAAGTTTCCGAAGCACATAAAAATTCAAAGGAAAGTTGTTCAATAAAGCTTCAAAAATCCTTATATGGATTAAAACAATCAGTGCGAATGTGGGATAATTATCTTATCGAATATTTGCTAAAAGAAAGATACATGAATGACCCTATTTGTCCTTATATTTTATACGAAGGTCAAAATTTGAATTTGTAATAAATATATGTTTATGTTGATGACTTGAACATCATTGGAAATTCTAAAGAGCTTTCAAAAGTTGTTGAGTGTTTGAAGAAATAATTTGAAATGAAAGATCTTGGTAAGAAAAAAATTTGTCTTGGCCTTCAAATTGAACATTTGACAAATGAAATATTTATCCATCAATCAACATATACTGAAAAGGTTTTAAAGAGGTTTTTGATGGATAAATCATACCCTTTGATTACCTAATGATTGTGAGATCTCTTGATATAAATAAAGATTCATTCCGACCTCAAGAAAAAGATGAAGTATGTACCTTGCCAATAATACCCGGCTAGATATTTGTTTCGCAATAAGTTTATTGGCGAGATTTATCTCATGTCCAACAAGAAGATATTGAAAAGGTGTTAAATATATATTCAGATATCTTCAAGGAACAATTGATATTAGATTATTGTATTGTATCCAAGTCAGAATGATCGGTTATGCAGATGCAGGGTATTTGCCTGACCCGCATAAAGCCTGATCTCAGACAGACTATTTATTCACCTATGGAGGTACAGTTGTATCGTGGCGTTCGATGAAACAAACAATAATAGTTATTTCTTCAAATCACACAGAATTAATAGCCTTTCATGAAGCCAGTCGAGAGTGTGTATGGTTGAGATTAATGACTCAACACATTTTGCAATTATGCGATATTGCTGTGCAAACAAAGTCTCCAACAATATTGTATGAAGATAATGTTGCTTGCATAGCACAATTAAATGGAGGATATATCAAAGTATATCGAACAAAGCATATTTCACCTAAGTTCTTTTTCGCACATGATCTTAAACAAAATGATGAGATAAATGTTCAACAGATTTGTTCGAGTGATAATCTTGCAGAATTATTCACTAAGACATTGTCAACGTCAACATTTGAGAAGCTAAGATATAAGATTGGGATGCGTCATCTTCCAAATATCAAATAATTTTTTTTATTAGGGGGAGTAAATATGTGTTGTACTTTTGTTCCCTTAGCCAAGGTTTTGTCCCATTGGATTTTCTTGGTAAGGTTTCTAATGAGGCAGCACTCAAGGCATATGACAAGATGTATGTACTCTTTTTCCTTCACTAGGATTTTTCTCGCTGGGTTTTTCCTAATAAAATTTTAACGAGGCACATTATCTATAAACATCCAAGGAAAAGTGTTACAAATCTACTTAATTGTGTGGATGTTTCTCTTAATTTATATTTAAGGTAATGTATGTATTTATTAAATCTATTCTAACGGTTTTGATTAAAGGATGTAACATGTGTTTTCTAAATCCTATAAAAGGGTAGTCTTTCACCCTTGTGAAACATACTTGAGGAGAATAATAAAGGTCTCAGTCTTTATACTTGTCATCACCATTTGTCTTACCATATTTTCTAAGTATTCTAGTGTTTTCCTCTTATTTTACAACAAATATAGATTTATTATTGATTATTAAAAATTATATTTAGTTACCCTAGAATTAAATGCGTCTAAGTATAAGCATTGACATGTGTCTATATATTTATTTAATTATTGATTTATTCAATACTAATTTATTATTGTTTATTTAAAAATTTGTGTAACTATCGTAGTATTAATCGGGTCTACTAAATGGGTCTAATTGTAAATACTGACATGTGTTTGTATTTGTTTAATTAATTATTGATTAATTAAAATTAGTTAAATTTTAAAAATTTAAAATTGTGGTGTTGATATGTGTCGTTCTTATTCAAATTATTGACATGTGTCTATATTATTTATTTAAGTATTGATATTTGAAATTTTAAAAAATTGCAGTGTTGACATGTGTCGTGTTTTCTTCTCCTTTTGTACATAGATAGATATGATCCTTTCAGCAAAATTCAGGATATATTTAATGTTTCACACATGATTCATTTTTATTTCTTTGATTCAACGCGTGGTTTGATATCGTTGTTATTGGTTTATTTGCTTATAATTATTTGAGTATCTTATTCTTGTTTAATTTTTTTCTTCCATTTTTAGTGTAAAAATATGAGAATAAAAATAAAAAATGTGAATGGAAAAAGAGAAAAAAGTAAAAAAGAAATTAAAACTATTTTTTGCGGCTATATTGTCTGAAAAAAAATAAACATTTATATTTTGGTTTTTCTTTATAAAACAGATGAACAATGAAATTCTCCATCCGTTTAAAAAAGAGTGACCCTATTTAGATTTTAGTTTGTTTAAAAAAGAATGTCCCCTTTCCTTTTTTGTTTTTCTTATAAAACAGGTGAACAATGAAACCGTTTAAAAAAGAGTGATCCTATTTAGTTTTTAGTTTGTTTCAAAAAGAATGTCCCCTTTCCTTTTTTGGCAACACTTTAATTTTAACTTTCCACGTGACATGTTTAAGACAATAAGATTAAAGGACATTTTTATACATTTGACATAACTTTAATTTAGGACTACAAGATTAAAAGTCTTCCTTCTTTTCTTATACTCCGTTCCAAGTCAAATTAGGTCACCTTTTTTAAAAAGAGGGAGTACCAGTGTTGGCGGCTATTATTACCGAAAGCAGAGGTTTTTTATCTTCCTTTATTGATCAGCAATGTAATAAAATCCCCTTCCGTCCAAAAAGAATTTTGCTCCACGCGGACGGGTCAGAGAGTGAGTTGTATGCGTGGGGTTTCAGCCTCATTTTTATTAAAGTCTTCATTTGGTATAATTATATATCGACTAAATCTTATCAAGATAACTACATAGTTACAAAGTTTGAAAGTTTGGAATTTTTATGATGTTATTAGTAACATCATTAGCTGTAAACTTCTTCTATAAAAGGAGCTCATTAGCTCATTTGTAGAACACACCATATTAACTAGAAAAAATAAATTTGAGAGCAAATTGTGGTATTTCATAGGCTATACAAGAAAAATAGCCTGTAAAGAAAAATATACTGTGAGCAATAAATAACAATAATTTCCTTATTTTAAACTTTAGTTGCCCATATTATTTTGAAAACTATTCCTCTTTGTCCTTAATTACTTGTCCACTTTTGAATTAACACATGTCACGACCCAAAACCGAGCCGCGACTGGCACCCACACTTACCCTCCTATGTGAGCGAACCAACCAATCTAAACCCTAACATTCCAATTTAATATCAACAGAAAGTAATGCGGAAGACTTAAACTCATTAAT
>NC_028637.1:12847328-12851866 GCF_001406875.1 Solanum pennellii | reverse complement strand
TCCTTCCTTCTCATTTACTTCCAACCTCATAAGGTCATTAGACAGAGTCTGAACCTCTCTAGCCAATGGGCGTCTAGAAGCTTGTAAGTGAGCTAAACTACCCATGCTCCCTGCTCTTCTACTTAAGGCGTCTGCCACAACATTAGCCTTTCCTGGTGATACAAGATAGTGACATCATAATCCTTCAGTAGTTCCATCCATCTCTTCTGTCTCAAATTCAAATCTTTCTGAGTAAAGACGTACTGTAGGCTACGATGATCCGTATAGACTTCACACTTAACCCCATATAGATAGTGTCTCCATTGCTTTAATGCAAACACTACCGCAGCCAACTCCAAATCGTGGGTCGGATAATTACGTTCATGCACCTTTAATTGCCTCGAAGCATACGCAATTACGTTCTTCTCTTGCATTAGCACTGCACCCAAACCAGAATAGGATGCATCACAATACACAATGAAGTTCTTACCCTCTACTGGCAAGGTAAGGATAGGTGCGGTAGTCAGCAAGGTCTTGAGTTTCTGAAAGCTTTCCTCACATTCATCCGACCATACAAATGGAACATTCTGCTTAGTCAAGTTCGTCAATTGGGAAGCAATAGAAGAGAATCCCTTGACAAATCGACGGTAGTAACTGGCTAAACCAACAAAGCTTCTTATTTCTGACACATTAGTAGGTCTTACCCAATTCTTCACTACTTCGATCTTAGAAGGATCCACCATCACTCCATCCTTAGAAACCACGTGCCCCAAGAAGGACACTGAATCTAGCCAAAACTCACACTTGGAGAATTTGGCATAAAGCTTTTTCTCCCTCAACATTTCCAACACAATTCTCAAATGCTCCTCATGTTCCTTCTTACTCTTGGAGTATATCAGTATATCATCAATAAATACGATCACAAAGAGATCCAGATATGGCTTAAAAATCCCGTTCATCAAGCTCATGAAAGCAGCAGGGGCATTCGTTAGTCCAAAGGACATTACCAAGAATTCATAATGCCCATACCTGGTTCGAAAAGCAGTCTTTGGCACATCTGCTGCCCGTATTTTCAATTGATGATAACCAGACCTCAAGTCAATCTTAGAGAAGACACAAGCACCTTGTAACTGATCGAACAAATCATCAATGCGAGGAAGAGGATACCTGTTCTTAACAGTTACTTTATTTAGTTGCCGGTAATCTATGCACATCCGAAGACTCCCATCTTTCTTCTTCACAAACAAAACAGGAGCACCCCAAGGGGATGCACTCGGTCTAATAAAGCCTTTCCCTAACAATTCTTGAAGTTGGGCTTTTAACTCCCTTAACTCTGCTGGAGCCATTCTATAAGGGGGTATGGAAATGGGACGAGTACCCGGCTCCAAATCAATGCAAAAGTCAATATCCCTGTCCGGTGGCATACCAGGAAGGTCTGCAGGGAACACATCCAGAAACTCACGAACTACCGAAACCGACTCAATCGAAGGTACTTGGGTAGTATCATCCCTGAGGTGTGCCAAGAACGCTAAACACCCTTTACTAACCATTTTCTTAGCACGAAGAAAGGAGATGATACGAACTGGGGTGGAAGTGTAGTTACCCTCCCACACTAACGGATCTGTCCCAGGCTTGGCTAACGTTACAGTTTTAGCATTACAATCTAAGATTGCAAAATTTGGAGAAAGCCAAGTCATACCCAGAATTACATCGAAATCAACCATTTCTAAGATAACCAAGTCTACATGAGTATTGCTCCCCATAAAAGTCACCAGACAAGACCTATAAACCTTTTCGACTATCACAGACTCACCCACCGGAGTAGAAACACGAATAGGCATGTCAAGCATTTCACAATGTAAATTAAGACCAGTAGCAAATGAGGAAGATACATATGAAAATGTGGAGCCAGGATCAAATAATACAGAAGCCATGCAATCACAAACCAAAAGATTACCTGTGATAACAGCATCTGATGTCTCCGCTTCAGACCGCCCAGGGAAAGCGTAACAATGGGCCCTATCACCTGTCTGCCCGTTGCCCCTACCATGTGGTGTTGTAGTAGCTCCAGTTTGTCCGTCACCCCGGCCGTTTTGGTGACCACCATTACCTCGGCCACCACGTCCTCCAGAATAACGGCCTCTACCATGACCACCTCTACCTCTAGCTATCGGGGGTCTATAACTCTGTTTTGGACAATTCCTCCTAATATGTCCAGTCTCCCCACATCCATAACATTCTCTGGAGTCTAGCATAGGTCTCTGTGAGAATGACGAGGTCTGGGAATAACCTCCAACCTCAGAGAAATGTTGACCGGTCTGAGGTGGACCCCCAACTACAGTCTGTAGTGAAGACTGAATTGGTCGGACTGAGTAACCTCCTGAACCCTGTCCTCTAGAGTAAGAACCATTAAACTCACCTCCCTTTCGAAACCTTTTAGATGTCGATGCCATGGTGAAGTCGTCTGGCTTCACTCCCTCCACCTCTATCACGAAGTCTACCACTTCTTGGAAGGATTTCGCTGTAGCCGCTACCTGTAAGGCTGAAATCCGCAAATCTGACCTCAACCCTTTCACAAAACGGCGAATCCGCTCTTGTGAACTGAAGCAAAGCTGGGTGGCATACCTAGATAATGCACGAAACTTAGCCTCATACGCAGTGACCGTCATTCTGCCTTGCTCTAGGCTCAAGAACTCATCTCTCCTCCTATCCCTCAAGGTCCGGGGGATATACTTCTCCATAAACAAGCTAGAGAATGACGCCCAAGTCATAGGTGGTGCCTCTGTTGGTTGACACTCAACATGTGACCGCCACCACATTTTGGCGTTCCCTTGAAACTGATAAGTCACAAACTCCACACCAAACCGTTCTACTATACCCATCTTATGTAGTAACTCATGACAATCAACCAGAAAGTCGTAGGCATCCTCAGATTCAGCACCCTTAAAGACTGGAGGTTTCAATTTCAAGAACTTACTGAAAAGTTCATGCTGATCGCTTGTCATTATAGGCCCTGTAGTCAAACGAGGAAACGTGCCTATTTCCAATGGAGCATCCATGCGGGGAGCCGCAGCAGTTGCCTGTTGTACTTCCGGAACCTGAGGTGCTGGTGCAGAAAACACTGGAGGTGTCTGGCCTTGATCAGATAACCCACTAAGATAAGCCAGAACCTGATTGATCATCTCTGGGGTAGGTTGGGGTGGCAATCCCTCATTCTGTACTTGTTCATTCTCCCCTTCCTCACCCTCTATTACTACTTCCTCAGTCGGTGGAGGAGTCACCGCCCTAGTACCAGATGGGGCAGGTGCTTGTCCTCTTCCCCTAGAGGACGTCCTCCCACGACCTCTACCACGGCCTCTTGCCGTTGCTCTTCCTCGAGCTACAGCCCCAGCGGCTGGCTCAGACGCACCCTGTTCCGCCGGTGCTGGTGTTGGCGTAGTCGTTGCTCTAGTTCTAACCATCTGCGAAATAGAGTGAAGATGGTCAGATACCAATTTGTATCACCTAGATACCAATTGGATTCAAGTAATAGCACGAAAGAAAGAAAGAATGGAATTTTCCTAAAGTCCTATAGCCTCTCAAAGAAAAGTAAAGGCGTCCCCCTACCGTTCCTTAAGACTCTACTAGACTTGTTCTTGTGTGATGAGACCAACGAACCTAATGCTCTGATACCAAGTTTGTCACGACCCAAAACCGAGCCGCGACTGGCACCCACACTTACCCTCCTATGTGAGCGAACCAACCAATCTAAACCTTAACATTTCAATTTAATATCAACATAAAGTAATGCGGAAGACTTAAACTCATTAATAAAAACCAATTCAATAACTTCTAAAATTCAACATCTATTATTCCCCAAAATCTGGAAGTCATCACCACAAGAACATCTATGATCAAATTACTAAACTAAGAGTATTCTAAGAAGCTAAAATAAACAAAAGCTAGTCCATGCCGGAACTTCAAGGCATCAAGACATGAGGAAGAAGATCCAGTCCAAGCTAGAAGCATTAGCTCACCCTGAAATCCGGTGTAATGAAGACTGGCTAGAGTTGCGGTTGAGTTGAAGACGACGGTACGTTTGCTGCACTCCACAAATAACAAAGAAAAAAAATACAAGTAGGGGTCAGTACAAACACGGGTACTGAGTAGATATCATCGGCCAACTCAAAATAGAAAGCAATATATCTCAGATAACATCATAAAATCAACTAATATTCTTAACAGGTGATAGCAACAAGTATAAAAATCATTTATAACATCACCGAACATATCTATGAGGACTCAAGCCTCCACACCATACTCTTTTGGGAAACATGTTCTTTAGATTGAGTATATTAGCATATTTCAAGATTCATTATCTTTATTCCTCTTGTGTCGGTACGTGACACTCCGCTCCCCTACTACTATGTGTCGGTACGTGACACTCCGATCCCCTAAATCTACGTGTCGGTTCGTGACACCCGATCCCCTAATTCTACGTGTCGGTTCGTGACACCCGATCCCCTAATTCTACGTGTCGGTTCTTGACACCCGGTCCCCCTAATTCTACGTGTCGGTTC
>NC_028637.1:12841405-12847039 GCF_001406875.1 Solanum pennellii | reverse complement strand
ATAAACCATAACCTACCTCCACCGAAGATTCGTGATCAAACAAGTAGATTCCCCAAAGTTTGTGTTTTCCTCTTCGTTTCTCCTCTCTTCTACTCGTTCGTTCTCTCTTGTTTCTCTCTCTTTGTTCTTTCTATTTTTCTTATTCAAACCCTCTTTCTTTTACCCTAATTAGCATATAATTAAGTATAAAGATGGCAATAATATCCCACTAATTAACTCAAGGTTACCTCTTTTAACCCCCAAGTAATTAGACTTATTAACATTAAACCCTCTAACTTTATAATTAAAGCAGGAATAGTCCAAAACGCCCCTTAAATTACTTAACAGAAATCCGACCCAGCCTGGGATTACGCAGTCTGTGACGGGCCGTCGTGCCTGCGACGGTCCGTCCTGCCATTCCGTTACAAAGTTCAGAGAGTCGATTTTAGTACCCAAATTTCAGAATTCTAAGTATTTTGGAACGAGACCCCCTCGACGGTCCGTAGTGCCCATGACGGTCCGTCGTGGGTTCCGTCGTCTCAGCCAGTTTTTCCAGAAATAAAATCTGCTGCTCAAAACGACTAAACAGGTCGTTACAACACATCTACTAAAAAAATAATTATTAACATGGTGAGATTACTATTTTTTCCCTATTAATTGTGAAGTCAATGAATTAAAAACTTAATTTTCAAAAAGTTCTACCATTTTCAAGGTAACTAGTAAAATTCTCAACGATTCGCGCAGAAATTAATTAGCACAGAATTTATAAAATATTACTTAAATATATAAAGCATTATCAATAAAATACTATATTATATCTTACATGAAAGATTACGTAGTAAAAGACATTAATAATGTAAAGGAAAATGAAAAAATTATTAAATCTTATTTATCCTTAATAACTTAAGCAATTAATTATCGTAAAAATACATACCAGGATATGTACCATAAGCAATGCTGTTAGTGAGCTATTCAACAGGTCCAAAGTACACAAATATTAAAATGTAGAGGAGGAGGAGGAGGAGGAGGAGGAGAAGAAGAGGAGGTTTAGAATCTTCGTAGTTTGAAAATGAGAGGAAATTCTTCTATTTATAGACAACAAAAGGTAGTGTAAAAAAATATTTATTGCGACCTATCAGAAAGGTTACAACTATTTGGAAAAGTTGTAACCCTATGGAAAGATCAGAACCTTTTATAAAAGTCGCAACTCTTTATCAAAGTAGCAACTTTTCATAAAAGTTGTAACTTATCATAAAAGTCACAACTTATCATAAAAGCCGCGAGTTTTCATTAAATTCACGATTTTTCATAAAAGTCACAACTCTTCATTAAAGTCGTAACGTTTCATAAAAGTCATAATTTTTCATGCAAGGAGAAGGCTAGTTTTGATAATAAAAATAAAATTAAAGAGAATCCTGAATGAATGCCCTTATGTGGGCGTGTTATCGCCGCAAGTAATTGATTCTCAATTTTGATAGGTGCGTGTATGCCCAATCCATGGGATGTGGAGGTATTTCTGTTTAAGAAGTAAGAGGAGAAAATATTAACTGTGACCAGAAATAAAGAAGCAGAGTTATAATATGGGAGTTACCTGACAATACTGTATGAGGGGTTAGAATTGAAGGACTGGATGCAGTTCCTTCAACATTCGTATATGCCTATGTATATATAGATTTGAGAAAGTGCTTTATGATTTAAGGGATAATGAAATTCAAGGGAAGGGTGTGAGGGTGAAATGTCCAATTAATGATGCAACGGTTAAACTTATGTATGTATACCTGGGGTGGCCAGGGTTTTTTGTATGTTCCATTGGGTCCAGACCAAATAGTTTATTTGCATCAATAGCGGGCGTCATGGTGGGTGACAAACTAGATAAAATAGGGAATGAAAATATGAGACGCACGAGTAGGCACCATTTTACAGAGTAACAATATCACTGGCATAACGGGTAAGTGGAATATGTATGAATGTATACCTATATTTAGCGGGGGTTTATTTTAAATCTGTTGGGTCCATAGAAGCAGCGTGTACATTTGCGTCAATATAAACAGTCCTGGGAGAGACAAAGTAGAATAGTACTGGAGTTTCGCTAATAAAGAATCAAGGAAAAAAATAACGAAACACAATTTGTTACAAAACTGATTAAGATAAAATAGTGGATGAAATTATGAAGTGGAGGAGGAGGCACCATTGTATAGAGTAGCGCTAGCGCAGGCGTAACGGGTGACTGTAAAATGGATGAGTGTATGTGGATTGGGCGGGGGTTTGCTTTTTAAATCCTTTGAGTCCTTAAAAGTAGGCAGTACATTTGCATCCATATAAGAAGACCTTGTTGGAGACAAATTAGAAATGTACGGGAGATCGATTATTGAAAAAATGGTGGGTTCAACATATAAAGCGCAAGAGGGCGAACTACTATACCGAGAAACGCTATGGCGAATGTAAAGCAAGAAAGAAAAATGTAACGATGTTAACCTGGTCTGACTGGGGTTTGATTGAAATCCTTGTTGTATTCAGAATCAGGCAGTGATAGTGCATGCATATTAGCATAAGAAGGGAATGAGTATAGCAGTAGGAAGCAACGGAGGGAATTGAAGGTTCTGTGTAGGCAGAGTTACAACAATGTAAGATGTGAGTCTTGGTTTAGGAGTATTATACAATAATGTGGTGACGGTATGGAAGAGGCACGTTGGTAAGGCAATGGAGATGTTTTTTAGTTAGGGATACGACTGTTTGGAGGGGAAGGTTTTTTTGGAAACTGAAGGAGAATTCGTTTGCCAATTTGTGTTATGAAAATTAGAAATTACTGATTGTAATAAATTGTTCGGAAACACGAAGTAACTGAGATTTATAGAACCAGTAAGTAAGATGAACAGAAATTTAATTCTAAAAATAATTGAATCTGTAAAAAAAACTTACCAGAATCTGGAATACTCTTTTTAGTTTGGAAGAAAATCAAGTCCACTGAATTCACAGTGTCCCCTTAAGGAAATTTTTCCCCTCTAGTATCCGAGGATTGATTTGGAATATAACCTCCTAGGGTAAAATGATCTTAATCAGTAGAGCGTAGATACCAAAAACTCTACTGTCAGCGAATCAGTCCACAGCAGGAAAGTACACGAAGAAATATGTGTTAGAAGAAGAAGGAAGATCAGAAAATTCGTTAGTAAATATTCTAAAGACTGAATGGTATTTATAGGCAAGAAGAATATATTCTGAAAGGTTGCAACCCTTTCAGAATTGACACGACCATTAATGAAAGGTTGCAAACTTTCAAACGGTATTGACTGTTCCTGAAAGTTGCAACCTTTCAGAACAGTCATGGCGGGAATTTTAAATATAACGGAAATTAAAACGGGTCACACGCGTGGATATGAGTCAGGTCAGGTTAACTAAAAAGTTGAAAATATTTCGATTAACTTCTGTTATCAACTAATTAATTGAAAATAATTTTTGGCCATTTTATTAATTAAATAAATAATTAAAATAAATTTGTCCAAAAAAATAATCTCTCGATCGATCATTTGCCAAAGCCAAAGCCAAAGCCAAAGCCGAAGTCATAGCGGTAGCGGTAGCCGTAGACGTAGCCGAAGCCGAATCGAGCGAGGGACGGCGCGAGGGGGATCTCTCTTTCCAACCCTTTTAACAATTAATAGGAGTGTTTATTTATTTAAACTCTCCTATTTTCATTTCCATTACCGATGAGGGACAATTGCTTTTTCATTAAAGCATTAGAGGACTTTTCAAGTTCCCAATCTTTAAAGTTCTCAACTTTTCAAATTTCTCTCCTTCCCTCTATTTCCCATCAATTCTTGCTACATACCCAAAAATCTCCCACATTGATGGGAAATAGTTATAACATAGGAATGCATGGACAATTGTGTACTTTACAAGCAAGGATTAATTGCATCTAGATAAGTAGGTTTTCCCTTGGACTTTCCGTAGTGAACATATGTCGGATATACTCGGTCAATCGGTAGATGTGATATCTTTGAACCATCGAGCTTTGGTGTATACCTAGACAACCATATGTCACATAATTAACCCTTGACTGTTTATGATTCTTACGGTTGTGTTCGTTTCAGCCATGAACACCTCCTGGTTTCATGAGTGTATACAGAATAGGCTTCTGACATAAAATTCTCTTTGAAGCGGCTTTCACTTCACACTCACATAGGTGATTTCTAACCGTGTCATCTCGTAGATACACTATTTGGTCAAATCTACAAAACTTAGCAAATCAGTAAAAACTTTAAGCTTTATTACCTCATTAACAAGCCTTAAAGTCTTAACCTTTTCCTGAACATGGTCTTCATCATGAGAATGGATTGAGTTAATTGACAATGCCGAACCGTCAGCCATAACTTTGTTTTTCTCCTTGAATCTAGCACTTGGGATCTCCAGTCTGCTAGATAGAGTTACCGTCATGCTGACTTGTCCTAAGCCGTAAACCCATTCCCTTAGATGATCTTTCAACTGCCTTTCTCACTAGGCTTTTCGTTAGTGGATCTGACACATTATCGCTTGACTTTACATAGTCAATTGTGATAATTCCACTAGAGAGCAGTTGTCTTACGTTGTTATGTCTCCGTCGTATATGACGAGACTTCCCATTGTACATAACGCTCCTGCCCTACCTATTGCTGATTGACTATCGCAATGTATGCAAATTGGTCCAACAGGTTTGGGCCAGAATGGAATATCCTCTAGGAAATTTCAGAGTCATTCCGCTTCTTCACCAACCTTATCCAAAGCAATGAATTCATATTCCATTGTGGAGCGAGCAATACATGTCTGTTTGGACGATTTTCAAGAGACAACTCCTCCACCAAGTATGAATACATAATCACTCGTGGATTTTACATCATTTGACCCGGTGATCCAATTTGCATCACTATATGCTTCAACCACAGCAGGATATTTATTATAATGCAAAGCATAATGTTGTGTATATTTTAGATAACCCAACACACGTTTCATAGCCATCCAGTGAGTTTGATTCGGATTACTAGTGTACCGACTCAGTTTACTAATAGCACATGCTATATTTGGTCGCGTGCAATTCATAATATACATCAAACTTCCCAACACTCTGGCATATTCCAATTGAGAGTCACTTTGACCTTCATTCTTTTTAAATGTACAACTTAAATCAATTGGAGTTTTGACAACATTGAAATTCAAGTAATTGAACTTATCCAATACTTTTTCAATATAATGAGATTGATATAATGCTAGTCCCTGGGGAGTTTCGATAATCCTGACCCCTAAGATCAAATCAGTAACTCCTAAGTCTTTCATATCAAACTTGCTGGACAACATGCGCTTAGTAGCATTTATATCGTCAATTTCTTTACTCATTATTAACATGTCATCAACATACAAACAAACAATGTCTTCATGATTCATAACGTTTTTAATGTAAACACATTTATCACATTCGTTAATCTTGAATCCATTTGCCAACATTATTTGATCAAATTTAGCATTTCATTGTTTGGGGTGCTTGCTTGAGTCCATAAAGTGACTTCACAAGTCTGCACACTTTCTTTTCTTTATCAGGAACTATAAACCCTTCAGGTTGTTCCATGTAAATTTCTTCCTCTAACTCTCCATTTAAGAAGGCTGTCTTTACATCCATTTGGTGGATTTTAA
>NC_028637.1:12836420-12836913 GCF_001406875.1 Solanum pennellii | reverse complement strand
AAAATCCCGTTCATCAGACTCATGAAAGCAGCAGGGGAATTCGTAAGCCAAAAAGACATTACTAAGAATTCGTAATGCCCATACCTGGTTCGAAAAGCAGTCTTTGGCACATCTGCTGCCCGTATTTTCAATTGATGATAACCGGATCTCAGATCAATTTTAGAGAAGACACAAGCACCTTGTAACTGATCGAATAAATCATCAATTCGAGGAATAGGATACTTGTTCTTAATATTTACCTTATTCAACTGCCTGTAGTCTATGCACATCCGAAGGCTTCCATCCTTCTTTTTCACAAATAAAACAGGAGCACCCCAAGGGGATGCACCTGGTCTAATAAAACCTTTACCTAACAACTCCTGAAGTTAGGCCTTTAACTCCCTTAACTCAGCTGGAGCCATTCTATAAGGGGGATGGAAATGAGGCGAGTACCCGGCTCCAGATCAATACAAAAATCAATATCCCTATCTGGTGGCATACCAGGAAGGTCTGC
>NC_028637.1:12816390-12833259 GCF_001406875.1 Solanum pennellii | reverse complement strand
AAGTAACCCATTATTTATTTTAAAGTTATCTCCTTTAACCCCCAAGTAAATAAATTATTAAACTTACCCCACTAATTTCATAAAGTTTGTCATGAATAGTCCAAAACACCCCTTTAAAACCTTTAGCAGAAATCCGACCCAGTTGGGGTTACGCAACCTGTGACGGCCCGTCGTGTCTATGACGGTCCGTCCTGCAGGTCCGTCACAAAGTTCAGAGAGTTAAATTCAGAAAAGAGGTTTGTGACGGTCCGTCGTATCTACGACGGTCCGTGCTGCAGTTCCGTCGTGAAGTTCAGAGATTCGATCTCAGTACCCAGATTTCAGAGTTGAAGTGTTTTGGAACGAAGACCCTCAACGGTCCGTCGTGACCATGACGGTCCGTCGCGTGATCCGTCGACCCAGTCAGTTATTTTCAAAAAAATAATTTTTACTGCTCGAACCTACTAAACAGGTTGTTACACTTCTTGATTCACTTTCAGTTTTATACGGATAAATGTTTTCAATAAACTCTGCATTATCTGATTCAATTATCGTATTAACATGAATCTCAGGATTATCAGATTTGTGAACCAAAAATCGATAGGATTTACTATTCATAGCATACCCAATAAAGACACAATCTATTGTTTTGGATCCAATGTTAACCCTCTTCAGTAAAGGAACCTCTACCTTGGCTAAACACCCCCACACTTTGAAATATTTCAAGTTGAATTTTCTTCCTTTCCACGACTCATATGGAATTGATTGTGTTTTTCGATGGGGTACTCTATTGAGTATTTTATTAGCTGTAAGGATGGCTTCCCCCCAAAGGTTTCGCGGTGAACCGGAATTAATCATAAGGCATTCATCATTTCCTTTAATGTTCTGTTCTTCCGTCTGCCAAACCATTTGACTGTGGTGTATAAGGTGCAGTAGTTTGATGAATAATACCATATTCCAAACATATCTCTGCAAAAGGAGATTCATATTCTCCACCCCTATCACTCCGAATCATTTTTATCTTTAGATTCAATTGGTTTTCCACTTCATTTTTGTATTCCTTAAATGCATCAATTGCTTCATCCTTACTATTAAGCAAATATACATAACAAAATCGAGTGCAGTCATCAATAAAAGTTATAAAATACTTTTTTCCACCACGAGATGGTGTTGACTTCATATCGCATATATCTGTGTGAATTAAGTCTAAAGTTTTAGAAATTCTTTCAACAGACTTGTAAGGATGTTTAACAAACTTACTTTCCACACAAATTTCGCATTTCGACTTATCGCATTTAAAATCAGGCAATACTTCTAGATTAACCAATTTTTGCAAGGCTTTGTATTTTATATGTCCTAAACGGGCATGCCATAAATCACTTAACTCCAATAAGTAAACAGAAGCAGAATTTTTATTAATACTGTCAACAACCATTACATTTAGTTTGAAAAGACCCTCATTGAGGTAGCCCTTTCCTATGAACATTTCGTTATTACTTATTACAGCTTTATCACTAACTAGGACACACTTAAACCCATTCTTAACGAGTAGTGCAGCAGAAACTAAATTATTCCTAATAGTAGGGACATGCAGAACATTGTTCAAAGTCAACACCTTGCTGGATGTCATTTTTAACATTACTTTCCCAGTTCCTGCAATCCTTGTTGTTGTTGTGTTTCCCATGAATAAATCTTCATTGTACTCAGCAGGAGTGTACGTTGCAAAGGCTTCTTTCGCAGAGCAAATATGTCTAGTGTCACCTGAGTCGAGAAACCACTCCCTGAGATTTCCAACTAAGTTATACTCCGATATCATTGCACACAAGTCATTGCATCTTCCATCTTTTCCACAATGTTTGTTTGACTTTTACCTTTGCCTTTGTTTTTGTCCTTTCTTGTAGTATGACAATCAGAACACCTATGACCAGCCTTGCCACAATTATAACAGTTGCCTTTGAATTTCTTCTTGGCCTGTTCTGACTTCTGCCCGTTGGACTTCTTTCTCTTTTTGTCTTTGGTAGGAGCTTCTTCAACAATATTAACTCCAATAATTGTTGAACTCTTACGCGACTTCTTTTCGGCGTTTTTGTTATCTTCCTCAATCTTGAGCTCAATCACAAGATCTTCAAGCTTCATTTCTTTATGCTTGTGCTTTAGATAATTCTTGAAATCATTCCACGAAGGAGGCAACTTCTCGATCATTGCAGCCACTTGAAAAGCTTCATTTACTACCATATCTTCAGGAATCAAATCATTAAGAATAAGTTGAAGTTCCTGTACTTGTGATCCAACAGTTTTACTATCTACCATTTTGTAGTCTAAAAACTTTGCAACCACAAACTTTTTCAAGCATGCATCTTCTGTCTTATATTTCTTCTCAAGTGCATTCCACAATTCTTTTGAAGTTGTTATTGCACTATAGACATTATATAAGTCATCTTCTAAAGCACTCAAAATGTAACCTTTACATAGGAAGTCTGACTGTTTCCATTCTTCAACAATCATGAATTTTTCCCTGTCTGGCATATCATCAGCAGGAACTGGAGTATCTTCACTTGTAAATTTCTGCAGACTAAGAGTGGTAAGACAGAAAAATACTCGTTGTTGCCATCCTTTAAAATTCACACCTGTGAATTTACCCGGTTTCTCTGCTTGTGGTACAAGAGTTCAGGTTGGTGCAGCAACAGCCACTGTAACACCAGTGTTTGTCATTTCTGATAAACAAAAATTGATACAATATAAGTAAGCAATAAATTATAATTGCAGACTTAAGGAGTATAAAATCACGAAGATTTTTGTCTCCACCAAAAACACAGATTTAATAATTTCCTTAAGATTGTTTGACAATCTGTGTTATGAAAATCAGAAATTACTGGTTGTAATAAATTGTTCAGAAACACGAAGTAACTAAGATTTATAGAACCAGAAAGTAAGATGAACAGAAATTTATTTCTAAAAATAATTGAATCTGTAAAAAAAATTTACCAGAATCTAGAATACTCTTTTTAGTTTGGAAGAAAATCAAGTCCACTGAATTCACAGTGTCCCCTTAAGGAAATTATTTCCCTCTAGTATCCGAGGTTTGATTTGGAATATAACCTCCTAGGGTAAAATGATCTTAATCAGTAGAGTGTAGATACCAAAAACTCTACTGTCAGCGAAAGAATCTACTGCAGGAAAGTACACGAAGAAATATGTGTTTAGAAGAAGAAGGAAGATCAGAAAATTTGTTAGTAAATATTTTGAAGACTGAATGGTATTTATAGGCAAGAAGAATATATTCTGAAAGGTTGCAACCCTTTCAGAATTGACACGATCATTAATGAAAGTTGCAACCTTTCAGAACAGTCATGGCGGGAATTTTAAATATAACGGAAATTAAAACGGGTCACACGCGCGGATCCGAGTCGGGTCGTGTTAACTAAAAAGTTTAAAATATTTCGGTTAACTTCTGTTATCAACTAATTAATTGAAAATAATTTTTGGCCATTTAATTAATTAAATAAATAAATAAAATAAATTTGTCCAAAAAAATAATCTCTCGATCATTTGCCAAAGCCAAAGCCAAAGCCGTAGCCGTAGCCGTAGCCGAAGTGAGCGACGACGACGACGGCGCGAGGGGGGTCCCTCTTTCCAACCCTTTAACAATTAATAGGAGTGTTTA
Organism: Solanum pennellii; assembly: GCF_001406875.1. Lineage (NCBI taxonomy): Eukaryota > Viridiplantae > Streptophyta > Magnoliopsida > Solanales > Solanaceae > Solanum > Solanum pennellii. Next base: position 12,829,616 of record NC_028637.1, on the reverse strand, counting down.
TTAATTTAAACTCTCCTATTTTCATTTCCATTACCGATGAGGGACAATTGTCTTTTTCATTAAAGCATTAGAGGACTTTTCAAGTTCCCAACCTTTCAAGTTCTCAACTTTTCAAATTCTTCTCCTTCCCTCTATTTGCCATCAATTCTTGCTACATACCCAACAGAATTATCGAGGGTATTTTAGGAATTTTTAAATTAGAAGGAGAATAAAGGCTTGTGGTGGCTCCACGTCACCGGTTTGAGGGTTTCCTTTTATATAAATATATCATTAATGAAATGTATAATAGGTAAAAAAAGTTATCCTTAATTTGTCAAAATGGACAAGTAACAAAGTGAGTACAACTTAAAAAGGAAAAGTTAACAAGTAATTAGGGACAGACAAAATATTAAAGAGGGAATTAGAAGCTTAGAAGTAGGGAAAGAAAATAGAAAGCCTAGAATTAGGTGGTGGAAATAGAAGCCTGGAAGTAAGGGGAAGATATGAGGTGCAAAAATAGAAACCTAGAAGTAAGGCAAGAAACTAAGAGGAAAAAATAGGCTTTACGTGGATTCGCCCTTGCCTTCTACGCTAATACGTTACGATTGGTCTCTTTTGACTACGTTCAACTTCAATTTTCCTAGTGTCAATTTACATAAAAACATGTGATAATAAGATCAAAACACTCCATATAACAATAACAAAAATATGATCAATGGGTGCTCACTCCAATGCTTGTTTTGTGATAAAATTTGTCACTTGATTTACTTCTTTGAAATAACGAGATACTAGAATTGTTATCCAATTTAGTGGTGTAAAATTGATATTGTTATGTTATGAGCAAATTTTGTTGGTTGAAGTCATGATAAAGAAAAATACTTTTTTTCAATATAAATTCATAAGTAATCAACATTGAAGATAAAAATACCTTTTACTTAAAAAAATTTAACTTATGACTTTTAATTTATAAATCATAAGTTATTAATTCATCCAATCAAACTCTATGCATTACTAACATTCCAAATGTGCCCAATATTAATTCATTCTCTAATAATCCATGCATTATTATTCATCGCATAATAAACTATTCATTACCATTATTCATATCGCATAAACACTCTTGCATCATAATTCATACATATAACTAATATGTGAACTAAATGAAGCCACATTTGATTCATCAGTTTGTTCCGAATATATTCATGATTGCAAAATAAATATCTAAAGAAAGTCCAAGTAATATTAATCTTTTACAAATTTTGTCCAAACAAATTCCAAACTGTCGGCCATATAAAGCTAAACTCTATATAAGCATGTTTACTTTTTTGAAAAACAAAAAATGTGCATCAAGTAGCCAAATTTCTTTTATTAATGTATATTATCGTATCTTTTAATTTGACTATAATTAATATTTATATATTTTTATTTTTATTTGTACGTAAACTAACTTTTATGTATGTTTTTGTTAGGTATTTGTCCTTGATTTTTAAATCATAAATAGTTTTTTTAAAAGAAAAATATAAAATTTTTGTAGTTGGTTAATCCTTTTTCCGTATGAAAATGTTTAGGATTCTATAAATAAAGGTTCGTTCCTTATAACGTAATCAACATTTAGTTGTCGTCCTAAGGATTTCGAGAGTATTGGTTAGGAGGGAAATTTGTGGGACACCGTTGATGCATTATTACATGTGTGAACCTCCTTGTATTTCGAATGAGTTGAAGTTATTTCTATCTATATATTGTGTTTTCATACTTGTATAATAAATTGTTCATCTTATCTTATGGACGTAGGTCGGTTGATCCATATTAAATCTTTATATCTTATATTATTTTTTTATTTGTCTTCTTAACAGATATATAATGTCAAATTAAAATATATTCTATGTTTATATATTATATCTTTTCTCTTATGGAATTGTGTGGACAATAATTTTAAATGGCTATTCATGAATTATTTGTTTTCTTGTCTTTTACAACTTGTTTGACACCTATCATGAATCTGACATGATGACTAGGACTTTTAATTTATTTGTAATTTTTTTCTCATTTGATTTCTGACGTTTATTTTGAAGTTTTAATTAAAAATTTAAATTATGTATTGTAGAGTTCATTTAAAGATGATATTTCTATCAAAGGTTTTTCTATAATTAAAATTAAAATTTTATAATTCTGATTAAAAATAAAATAATCTCACCACTATACACCACAATTTATGTTAACGTTTTTTTTTTATTTATTTTATTGACATTATGTGAACTGTGGAGTATCAATAAATAGGTCGCTTGGATGTTGTTGCTCCTAAATGGATTCGTTTGTATAAGATTAATTACTATACGATAAATAAATTATTATATAATAACTAATAATAATACCAGTGATATTAACCACTTAAATAATAAGACTGAGATTCTACAATCACTTAATTAGATATTAACCACTAACTAAATGTCTTTAGTTATACCAAGATTAGTTTTTTTTATACAAACTCTATATTTTTTAAGCATCTTCTTATTTTATTTTTATTAACATTATCGAAAGAGATAAAATTTAATTTATAAATAATTATGCTTCGCAAATGAAATATACCCACGATTTTGAAATGGATGATATAATTACGATCCTAAATACTTCAACTAATTAAATTGGAGTAAAGTTTCAAAAATATTTTTTCACCAAGAGCGGCTCTACAGCTTTGTAAAAGAAGCAATTGTCTAAGGCCCCAAAAATTGGATGACCATATCTTTCTAAAAATTAATAGGTTATATGTATATTTTTAAAAAAATATATAAAGTATTATTTGTAGAAATAAAAACTTTTCATAAAAAGTAAAGAAAAAACAGAAGTTTGACAAATTATGAATACTATGTCTCAAAAAAAATTAAGTAATTGGCAATAATGAATTTCATAATAAATATATATATATATTCGAATTTAAGGCTTCCATACGAATTTGGCTTTAGGCCACCAATTTATTAGAACCGCCCCTGATTTTAACAAATCCTTGTATGACAAAGCATGGGCCATAAATTTAAACAGTGCAAAATCCACAAATATAAGAACACATTATGAGTGAAGAGAACACATTGAGCAAAAATGACATCTTTCCCCATGAATGCTGGTGATGGTGTTTACAGCTACTCCAAAAACTCCCAATTGCATGTATTGAATCTAGTATATACTATACATAAGCACATGTTCTTTTAAAAAAATCAAGTCCGCACGTGAGGAGACGTGTGTTATCCAGCTTATATCAAGCACATATATTTTTGTAAAAAAATTCTTTTGTGAGTGAATGTTAAACTCTAAACTAAGAATTTATCAAGAAGAATGTTGGATTATGCCAATTTAATTCCTGTTTGTGGCAAGGTCCACGAGGGGGCTGGGTGGCCTATAATATTGCAGTCATGATCAACCATGAATCTTCTTTAGCTTGATAGACTTCGTTAAGAAATAAAATTATGTCTTTGATATTAGCTATATTTTTTTACATGCATAATTGTAAATGTTTGATCCTAATAAATAGAATAGTCAAGAACATTGTTCGATTCCCAAGAGCATCATGGTGCATGAGGCAGGTGTTGAGAAGGGGATATTTTGGTAACACCAACATCTGGCTTATGGCAAGGCCCTCGGGTTGGCTGGGATCCCCCCCACCCCAACCCCCAACCACATGGAGTTGTTGAATCCATCCCATTTTTTGGTCAACTTTAGCTATACAATTGCTACAAGCAATTGTTAAAAATGAATAGTAATTGGAGTAGAAAATAAAAGATTTGGTGGTTGGCAAATTGGTAAGATTTGCAATCATTTTTGACTTTGTTATATTTACCTATGTCATTAGTGACATAAGCATGGTTTTATCCTTCTATAAATAGAACATTCTTGCTCATTTGTAGAACACACCAAACTATAGAGAAAAATCACTTTGAGAGCAAAGTGAGGTATTCCATAGACTATACAAAAAAAAAATTGTCTGTGAAGAAAAATAGAGTGTGAGCTATATTTTAGTAAGGTGGAAACCAAAAGAGTGTTGTTATTTTTGAGTGTTTAATAGTCACTTTTAGTATTGTATTCGTGACTACACTGTGTAAAATTCCTTACTACAGTGATATCAGTTGCTCCTATTGTCCCGTGGTTTTCTCCCTTATTGAGAAGGGTTTCCACGTAAATTTCTTGGTGTCGTTATTTTCCTATTTTATTTTCATTACTTTTATCATATATATTTTTGTGTTTATCCGCGTTTTTCCAACAAACTGGTATCAAAGCCAAGATTTTATCTGAGTATGCTCTGTGGTTGCAGCACAGTGTGAACTTCCACATCAGAAAAGATTTACTTTGATTCGCGATAGCAATATTTTTGGGGAAAACAATGGAAGTCAACACAAGTAGAATGGTTACTTTGAATGGTGTTAATTATGCCATTTGGAAGGGGAAAATGGAAGATCTTCTTTATATCAAGAATTTTTACAAACCAGTATTTACCACTGTAAAGCCTGATAATAAAACATATGAAGAGTGGAATTTGTTGCATAGACAGGTTTGTGGATTCATTAGGCAATGGGTCGACAATAATGTGTTGAATCATATTTCTGGGGAGACACATGCTCGAACCCTATGGGAACATCTTGAAAGTTTGTATGCTCGGAAGACTGGCAATAAAAAAATGTTCTTAATAAAACATGTTGAGTTTAAAATATCATGATGGTTCTCCAATGACAGACCATCTGAATAATTTTCAGGGGATCATGAATCAATTATCTTCTATGGGCATCAAATTTGATGAAGAAATTCAAGGCTTGCTTCTACTTGGTTCCCTACCAAACTCTTGGGAAACATTTAGAACTTCATTGTCAAATTCTGCTCCGGATGCTGTGATCTCTATGGATTCCGCCAAGAGTAGTGTTTTGGACGAAGAGATGAGAAGAAAAACTCAAGGTTCTTCTTCACCGGATGCCCTGATAACTGGCCCCAGGGGGAGAAACAAAATCGTGGTTCTCAGTATAGAGAACAAAATAGGAGCAAATCCAGAGGCAGACTTAAGGATATTTAGTGCTATCATTGTGGCATGAAAGGGCACACAAAGAAGTTCTGCACGAAGTTGAAAAGGGATTACAAAAACAAAGAGGAAACTAAGAAAGATGGCAATGAAAATTGCCTAGCCACCGTTACCACCGAAGATCTTGTTACTGTCCTTGATGCGGATATGATAAATATTGCTTGTGATGAGTCAAGCTGGATTGTGGACACTGGTGCCGCATCTCATGTAACATCAAGGAAGGATTTTTTCTCTTCTTATACTCCTGGTGATTTTGGAACCTTGAGTATGGGTAATGAGACTGTTCTGTTGGTGTTTTAAATGATGAAGGATATGTTAGTACCAACAGTGATGGAAAATGAAAGCTCATTAAGGGTTCCTTAGTTGTGGCTCGTGGTAACAAACGTCGTGATCTATACTGGACTACTGCATCTGCTTGTGTTGATATGGTGAATGTGGTTGAGAGCGATAACTCCTCAACGTTATGGCACAAGATACTTAGCCACATCAGCGAGAAAGGACTTAATGTTCTCGCCAAGAAGAGATTTTTGTCAAAGTTCAAAATTGCTAAATTAGAAAAGTGTGAGCACTGCTTGAGTGGTAAACAAAATAGAGTTTCCTTTGAGTCCTACCCCACTTCGAGAAAGACAAAGTTGCTTGAGTTGGTACACTTTGATTTATGTGGTCCAATGAAGACAAAGACATTGGGTGGTGCACTCTACTTTTTTACTTTCATTGATGATTGCTCGAGAAAACTTTGGGTCTATATGTTGAGGACTAAAGACCAAGTGTTAGGTGTCTTCAAGCAGTTTCAGGCTTTAGTTGAAAGAGAAACTAGAAGGAAACTTAAATGTATTCGTACTGATAATGGTGGTGAATATTGTGGACCATTTGACGAATACTGCAAGCATCAAGGTATTAGACACCAGAAGAGTCCTTCCAAGACTTCTCAGCTTAATGGTTTGGCTGAGAGGATGAACACGACCTTGATTGAAAGAGTTAGATGTTTGCTTTTTGAAGCAAAGTTGCTGAACTCATTTTGGGGTAAGGCTTTATTGACCGCTGCACATGTTATTAATCTATCTCCTGATGTTGCTTTGCAAAGTGATGTACCAAATAGTGTTTGGTACGAAAAGGACGTTTCCTATGAACATTTGAGAGTATTTGGTTGCAAAGCTTTTGTACATGTGTCGAAAGATGAGAGGTCAAAGTTAGACGCCAATACAAGGCAATGCATCTTCATTGGATATGACCTAGATGAATTTGGTTACAGGCTATATGATCCAATTGAAAAGAAACTTGTGAGAAGCCGTGATATTATTTTCATGGAGAATCAAACAATTGAAGATATTGACAAAGCGGAGAAGGTAGAATCTTCAAATTTTGATGGTATAGTTCATCGTGATGAAGTTCCTCACACAAGTGTGCATGATGTTGTTGGGCTTGATAATCATGGTGGTTCCCAGAATCATGTATCGAATCAACATGTTGATGTTGATAATAACAATGATATTGTTATTGATGATCCTGTTGCTCATGAAGTTGTGGACGAATCGAATATTTCACCTCGGAGGTCCACAAGACAGCGGTTTTCTTCCTCCCGTTATTCACCCAATGAGTATGTGTTACTCACTGACGGGGGAGAACCTGAATGTTATGAGGAGGCCATGGAAGATGAACACAAGGATCAATGGATTGAAGCCATGCAAGATGAGATGAAGTCTCTGCATGAGAACCACACTTATAAGTTGGTAAAATTGCCTAAGAACATGAGAGCTTTGAAGAACAAGTGGGTATTCAAAGTTAAAGTTGAAGAACACAACTTGAAGCCCAGGTACAAAGCTAGATTCGTTGTTAAAGGATTTGGTCAAACAAAGGGTATTGACTTTGATGAAATATTTTATCCTGTTGTGAAAATATCTTCAAATGACACAGTTTTAGGTTTCGCTGCTAGTATTAATTTAGAGATTGAGCAGATGGATGTGAAGACGACTTTCCTTCACAGTGACCTAGATGAAGAGATTTATATGGAACAACCTGAGGGCTTCAAAGTAGAAGGTAAAGAAAATTGTGTGCAAACTCAAAAAGAGTCTTTATGGCCTAAAACAAGCTTTCAGACAGTGGTACAAGAAGTTTGAATCTGTTATGGTGGAGCACTATAAGAAGACTTCTTCAAATCATTGGGTATTTGTACAAAAATTTTCGGACAATGATTTTATCATCCTCTTGCTGTATGTGGATGATATGTTGATTGTGGGCAAGAATACTTCCAAGATTGACGAGCTGAATAAGGAGTTATTTAAGTCTTTTTCTATGAAAGACTTCGGTCATGCCAACAAATTTTGGGCATGAGAATTACTCGTCTCAGGAATGATAGGAAGATTTATTTGTCCCAGAAAAAGTACATTGAACGTGTACTGGAGCATTTCAACATGAAGAATGCTAAGCCTGTTACTACACCTCTTGCTGGTCATATGAAGTTGAGCAAGAAAATGTGTCCTACAGCTAGGGAGGAAAAAGAGAGCATGGCCAAAGTTCCACATTCCTCCGTCGTTGGAAGTCTTATGTATGCAATGGTGTGCACTAGACCTGATATTGCTCACACAGTTGGTGTTGTCAGCAGATTTCTCAAAAATCTGGGAAAAGAGCATTGGAAAGCTGTGAAGTGGATACTCAGGTATCTTAGAGGAAGCTCAGATGAATGTTTGTGTTTTGGAGCATCAAATCCAATCTTGAAAGGCTATACAGATTCTGATATGGCAGGTGACCTTGATAACAGAAAATCCACTACTGGATATTTGTTTATTTTTTCAGTGGGAGCTATATCATGGCAATCAAAGTTGCAGAAGTGTGTTGCACTATCTACAACTGAAGCTGAGTATACTGCTGCTACTGAAGCCGAAAAGGAGATGATATGGCGAAAGAGATTTCTTCAAGAGCTTGATTTGAATCAGATGGAGTATATTGTCTAGAAAGACAGAGTGCAATAGACTTGAGAAAGAACTCTATGTACCATACAAGAACAAAACACACCGACGTCAGATATCATTGGATTTGTGAGGAAGTGGAGAGTGAATCATTTCACATCAAAAAGATTCACACAAGTGAAAATCCTGCAGATATGCTGACCAAGACGATACCGAAAGACAAGTTTGAGTTATGCTAAGAACTTGTGGGTATGAGCTCTCTCTAAAGAAGATGAAGATACCTTCTTCCAGTAAATGAGACTGTAGGGGGAGATTTGTTGAATCCATCCCATTTTTTTGGTCAACTTTAGCTATTCAGTTGCTACAAGCAATTGTTAAAAAGGAATAGTAATTGGAGTTGAAAATAAAAGATTTGGTGGTTGGCAAATTGATAAGATTTGCAACCATTTTTGACTTTGCTATATTTACCTATGTCATAAGTGACATAAGCATGATTTTATCCTTCTATAAATAAAGCATTCTTGCTCATTTGTAGAACACACCAAGCTAGAGACAAAAACTACTTTGAGAGCAAAGTGATTCCATAGACTATACAAGAAAAATAGGAGTATTGATGTCGTTATTTTCCCATTTTATTTCCTTTACTTTTACCATATATATTTTTGTGTTTATCCGCGTTTTCCTAACAGGAGTTATGGTAGAATGTGCTGTCTACATGATCTTAGTTAATAAATAGAGTTGAGTCCATATTAATTATTAGCTAAAACTTTTGGCATGCTAGTAAACATTTGATATTAATGAGCCATATAGTATAGTAAAACACAATCTTATATCACACTATATTGGTTGTAGTTTACCCACTATAATAGTAAAATAAATAACATAACTTTACATGTTATAATAACACAAACATTCATATATATTTTTATCGTCATATTAAAGTAACTGAACTTTTCTATAAACGTGATTATGCAGAAAGAAATGATAGATGGTGCAAAGGAGATGGTGATAGATGCAATTATTCAAAAGCTTGACATCAAGACTATATTATCTTCTTCAAACACATTCCATATTACAGAGTTGGGATGTTCTGTTGGACCAAATACTTTTAGCGCAATGCAGTATATTGTTGAAGCTCTAACGGACAAGTATTTATTATACCAAGACCAAGTCATAAATTTCACTAATAATATTCCTGAATTTCAAATATTCTTCAACGATCATGTCACTAATGATTTCAATATCCTCTTCCGTTCACTACCCTTTGATCGATCCTACTATGCATATGGAGTTCCAGGATCTTTTTATGGTAGGTTATTTCCATCGCGATCTATACATTTTGCACATTCTTCTTCTGGTATAAATTGGTTATCCAAGATTCCAAAAGAATTGGTAGATGAGAAATCCCCAGCATGGAATAAGGGTTTGATTCACTATGTTGGTGCATCAAATGTTGAAGTAGTGAATGCTTATTTTGCTCAATTTGAAAAGGACATGGAAATATTCTTTAATGTTAGAGCTGAGGAGATTGTTCAAGGAGGCATGATAGTGCTTATCACAGCATTTTCAGGTTATATACGTCTCCTGAAATTTTTTGGTTCTAGTCTTATGGATTTGGCTAATGAGGTAATCTCGATTTCATTTTATATGACAATGTTTTTCCTTTGGGTTTACTTTGAGCATGTGTATTATGATAATCACTTTAGTTGATATTTAAGATATAAAATATGACAAACACCTTTTAAATAGATTAAAAAGAAAATATGTTCACATAAATTGAAAGAACGTTCAACAATACATTTGTAATTGATATTGTTTCGTTCCTTTTGTCATAGGGAAAGCTAGATGAATCTCTAGTTGACTCATTCAATTTGCCATTGTATTATCCCTCTCCTCAAGACATGACTAAAGTAGTGAGAAAGAATGGACTTTTTAGCATTGAGAGAATGGAGTTGATAAATATCAAATCAAATCTTGTAGATGAGGCTGATGCAAAGACTTTAATGATGAGTTTAAGAAGTTCTATAGAAGGAATTATAATCAATCATTTTGGAAGTAAAATAGGAGAAGAAGCTTGTGCAAGAACAATTCTCAAGAGTGAAGAGATTTCAGAATGGATGAAAGTTAATTATGAGAAACCAAGCATATTGTTTGTTGCTTTGAAACGTAAATAAATTTTTATATAATTCATATCTATGGAGAGATGATGTGACAGATCTCGTAGGCCAAGTACAATGTTTTGCCAAATTGTTTTGGATTTTCCTCATTTGTTTAACTTTATGTTCTTTACAAAGAAAATTAAAAAAGTGTCTTTGTTAATTTTTCTATGTTGGCCTCCCTTTGTTGCTCTTTTTCTCTCCACTAATAAATTTTTACCTTTTCCTCATTAATTTGCCTTTAACTTTCTTATTTTTTCCTTGAAATTTACTCTAAAAAATTAAAAATTCTTATGACTTTCAATCTATAAGTGATAAGTTATATATTTATCCAAACATACCCTAAGCAATCAACTAATCATATGCATTATATAACATCCCATGTACCATTATTCACTAACACCACATATTTAATTAAGAATTGATAATACAACCATTAAATTTACTATTTTATAATTATTACTAATTATAAAACTTTAATTATATATTTTAATAGATTTGTATTAATTTATAAAGTTTTTAATTTTAATTAATTAGGATATTATTAAATGTTAACATAATCAATAAGAAAGACAAAGAATGTAAGGTAATCATACGATGTGTTTATGTTGTGTTCGGGGTGATTGGTTGCTTCCTCTTAGAGTGGGTTGAAAACTATACGAAGCATCCAAACATATTGAAGCTAAGAAAAACACTCTTGCAATACTGTAACAAATTATTGTCGTTTAGGATAATACATGGTAAACCCAATCCATAATCCCTCAAACGAGAACTGCGCGCACCATTTTTGTGAAGACAAGATGTTGTCATAGACTTAGACTTCTATTAATGCTCTGTGACAATTTACCACTTAGAGAATGGAGAAAGGCAAAGAAAGTTTTGAAGAATACTTTATACTGCTTCTAAGAATGTTTTACACTTGCTTGGATGGTATAAAAATGAGAGTCTCTCTAATTATACTATAACAATTCTAGGGGTTAACATATAAATAACAATTAATACACAAGTTCCTACTTAGTTACAATTTAATCCCTCTTCTAAAATTTTTTACAACTCTAGAACATTCTAAAGACATTCCATATAATTCTCTAACCTTTCATAGAAATCTCCATATATCTCTAGAATATTTCACTAAGAATTATTCTTCTTCCAATGTAAGTCTTCCAGATGAACAACTTTATGACACATGGCGCCTAAGTGGAATGATGACGTGAAGGGTCATGACAAAGGGCTCCGTTTGTAGAACAAACAAATAGCAAGTAGTAGGCAATTTGCAAACGTTCAATAACCATTTTCAGCCATCTTGTTCCATAATCCATACATGCAATTCTATATTCCTAGTTTTCCGTCAAACGAGATTTGAATTTTGTACAAGAATATTTTTCCTTATCCAAGAATGTTTAGAGAGACTGTAAACAACATAAGAAGATTTAAAGAATAATATAACCACAAGCATTTGGAGGATCGTCTTTGTATTTCACATAAGGGTATTCAATAACTCGATATTCTTTGGTGGATGGTTTCAACAGAAGATAAAATTTAATTCTCTAATTTATTCTACAATTTTTGTCTAATTATTTATTTGATGGAAATCGTCCTTGAACACAACAAATCAATAGTTATATCACTCACACTTTTGTCTTTTTTCTCTTTTTATGTACGTGCTTGTATAGACTTTTAATTATTAATATCAACCAAAAACATACAAATAATTTGATCGTAAGAAAAAATATTTATAGATAAGCTTTTGATATTCAGCTATAAATATACTTAATTGTCTTACATTTTGCTAATTTATCGCCAATTATAACACTCAATAGCGATTAAAAAAAAAAGAAGCTTCAATACTCACTTATGAACCAACGAGCCACATCCAACAATTATCGAATTGGTGCTCGCTAATTAATTATATAGGTTTTGGAGTATTTTTAATATTTACCTTTTACATCGGGGACTTCACCAAATTTTATGTGAATCTGCCCCTGCCTTCTACGCTGAATAAAGGAGAATTTGATTATTTCCTCATTTGTTTTTATTTTAGTAAAGTCATTTTTATTTTAAATGATATATTATCTAGATAAGATCCAAGAAATTTGAATGATAAAAGGAAAAAAATTAAAAGAAGAACAATAGAGATGATCCTTTGGGGGGCTCAAAAACCCATTTCGCAATAAGATGTACAAATTAAATATTGTTATGAAGTAATATAAAATAACGAGAAGAAAGTAGGGAATAGAGAGAAGACTTCTTATTCCTCCTAAGGGATATTACAGATTCACAAATCTTATTTATAATGAAGGAAAATCTCTTTATTTATAGGAAAAATTTAATTTTATCTTCAACTAGGATTCCTAACCGTATCCTAGAAGTAGTGGCGTAAACAAATTTTTTTCAAACCAGTGCCACTATTTAAGGAATAAGAATGGATCAAGAAGAAAATCAATGATGTTTTTGCTTTAGATCTACAAAAATTTGAGGCCCATTAAAAGTGAACTTTGTGAAAATATATTTTTCTTAAAAATAAAATTTTTTGATTAAATTATATTAATTGACGTTTGTAATTTGTTTTAGAATAATAGCTCTTCGTGCATATGATGTAATCTGCACAATTAGTTATTGAGGATGAGATAATAGAGGATTGCAACGAGAAAAAAATAAAATAATTATTATGAACAAATAAAAATAAAAATTCAAGCACATAATAAATAAATAAATAATATAGCAAAGAAAATACTAACACGATATGGAGATTCGAGATGCCAAATAACTAAAATAGATGAACATGAAAGGAAAGAAAAATAAACAACTTAGAAGTAAATATATAAATATAATGATTTAAGGAGTCAACATTATTTTTATTTAACTATAATTCTAATTCATAAAAGACTCAAAGATTTTGTATATTATTTAAAAGAAAAAATTTAAAAAGTAATTAAATTTTGAATGATTAGAGTAGATCGGTAGGTTTTTTATGAAAGGACCTTCTTATTGTTTTGAATTTAAAACAAAAAATTATAAAAAGAAAAATATTATAAGACTGGGAAAAAAAGCAAAAATTAAGAGAGAAGAAAAAAAAAGCTGAAAAATTTAAAACAAAAAATTATAAAAAGTAAAATATTATAAAACTTG